>NW_028248077.1:0-67230 GCF_964263255.1 Lissotriton vulgaris
CTGAAGTTTGGCTTACAGACAAAACAGTCTTATAACTTATTTTCTGTGTATATCAATCTAATATATATATATATATAAATATATATATATATATATATATTTTCACTGAAAAAACCATAGGTTATAGACCATATATAGTTAGGGATTAGCATTTACAAATATTTTACATATTATATATTTTTGTATTTTATTTTTTAAATTCAATTTATATTCTAGTTTAAATTATATTTTCTTGTTTCGCTGCCGGTCCGCGAACCGGTAAACGTTCCGTTAGTGCAAGTACCGCGTTAGAAAGCCACATCGTGACGCGTCGCGTAAACGCAACGTATCGCGTTACTACGTAATGCCCCTTATGACGTGCTGCGTTAGCGCACCCGGAAGCGTTCTGGAACGCGAACCAAGGCGCGAAACGCAAAGCCCCGGAAACGATCCGAGGCGCGGCGCGGAACGCGTAACGTAAGCATAACAGGTCATGTGACTAGTTCATAAAACTTTTCATTGGTTCATTTTACTTTTAGTTTCCTAATGAGGGAACGCTTGATCATATGACGTAAAATAAACACTTTTCATTGGTTTAGAACATTTTTTTTCCCAAATGATGAAAGTCCCACCTTTTTTCCTCACTCCGACTTTCATTTTTATGAGAGAAAGACCTGTTTTTGCTTGCTTAGACATGGCATTTGTATTAGCTGCAGCTGGTGGATCCCCACCACCTCCACCACCACCAAAGAAGAGAGGACCAACTAGCCAGGTCATCTTCCAACAAGAGGAAGAAGAAGAGGAAGACGAGGAACAGGAGCAAGGGACAAGGCGGTTTTTGAAAGAAATGCCAAGGACGTCCCATGTTAAAGTAAATTTTATCTGGCAATTTTTTTCTTTACCTCCTCATGAAAAGAAAGTAAATGCCAGGTACGTTACCTGCCTCATCTGCCACGATAAACTCTCCAGAGGGACCGAGAAAAAATATAGCTATGGTAATTATACCATGCATCGACACATGGAGAGGTGGCACCCTCTTAATTATAGTGCTGCACAACTTAAAGATTTGGTGGATAACCCCCGACCGGCCAAAACATCCACCAATGACCTAGCAATAACTGAATCAGAGGCAAGGGAAACGGTCCCAAATCTCCAAAAGAACTTTGGGCAGATGAGATTGACATGTGTAGCTTGTGGAAAATTAATTTCATGTGGAGAGAGGAGTATTATTCTAATAAATCGAGCATATGAAAATCATCAATGTCCAAAACGTCCAAGAAAGTAATTTTTTTTTTTTGTTGCTCCTGTTGAGCCCTTTGAAGTGAATCATTTTTGTTTCCCCTTCCTCCAAAAAAACACAAAAAAAAATATAAAACATCAAAAATAATTAAAAAAAAGTTCTTTTCAGAACTACCTTCCCTTTTAAAAAAAATTGCTAGAATGTTTAGCACTCTAGCATCCTCTATTTCTTTTGATACGCTTCCCGGTTAGCGTTCCGGTACGCGAACCGGAAGCGAACTAAAAAACTATTTTTTTTTTTAAACGAGTAAATAAACAGAGAGTAATGTGAAAAGAAAGACAAATGGAGGGAGTAACACACAGTTACTGTTGAAAGAGGGACTGATAAAAGAATGAAAAGAGTAGTATAAATAAGTAATAGAAAAAGAAATGAAGGAAGTAGCAAAGGCAGGAAACTAAGTGTTAAAGAAATGAAGCAGTGGAACTAATAAAACTTAAATCTGATAGACATGTAACGTAAAGAGTACTAAACACTTACCTTATAATTGTCATTACCGTACTGAATTATCATTTTTATACTTTTAATCTGTGTAAGAAAGAACAAAAAAATTTTAATTAATACAAGGTGGTAAAAAAGAGTGAGCATGAGACAAAATGAATACATATTATAAATCACAATTCAAAGTAGAAAATTAATTAAACATATTTAATGGTTTATTTTTGCTGTTATCAGAAAATATCAAATTTCACTGAAAACAGTGAGTTGAAGGTATTCATCATATAACAGCGGGGAAAAAAAAACACAATCAAAATGATTGTTTTTAAAAAACCCAAATAATATAACTAAGCAGAAATAAGAACTCCTCCAAAGTAACTTACTTTCTATGACGTCAAAGGATGTCCTATGAACAGTTTATACTCTGTTGTGCTGTTACTATTTTCTGCCCGCCACTTTCTGAAAGATAAACTCCATTGTTTTAAGAAAACTGAGACATACAAAGCAATTTAAAACAGCACACTAAGTTACAGCAACACCTAGAAACATTATAGTCCAAATACCTACCCTAAATTCTGACTTCAAAAATCAAGTCAAAAGGCAACATTGAGTACGAGTATTGATTAATGTTTGCTGAAAGATTAGCCTTTTTTAAATTTCAAATAAGCTGTGTAATATCCAGATGTTGTCAAAGGACCAACATATTATATAATAGCTGCAGTTGCAAATGTTCTTCCTGAAATCGATGACTGTGTAGCCCAAAATTTTTTAATTAGACTTAACAACTTTTTTTCATCCAGTTTATGTAGTTCAAATTGTAAAATGACATTTCACCCATAAGTTTCTATAAAAAATATGGACAGCATTGCAGACTTACATTTCCTCTACTCCTTATTTTGATCTGCTGCTTGACTTAGCTTATAAACACAAACAGTTTTCGCTCTGTACTACAATTATCCACAAGGCCATATAGAGTAGGAGCCATTAGAACCTCTGGAAATTCCTCTAAACAAATCCCAAGCTACCTTTCTTAAAATTTTGGTTGTAAGAACACCAGGTAAGAATTTTGAAGGTGGAAAGGCAATCTTTTTTTGAAAGTTAAAACAGAATCATTGCAGAATGACCAGCCGTTTCCAGATTTTAAATAAGCTGTATAATGTCCTGAATTAGTTGAAGGACCGTTATGATATATAATTGCAGTAGTTATAAAAGTCCTTCCTGATATTGACAACTGCGAAGCCACAAAATTATTAATTAAAGTTGTCCATTTAGTTCCATCAGGCCGACATCGTTGAAACATTAAAATGACATACTGGCCATAACTTCGTAAAATGAACGTGGACAGCATTCCAGACTTACATTGGCTGTACTCCATGTTTTGTTCGGCTGCCTTTACTAGCTTATTGAAGGATACTGATTTACTGTCAGGCAAAGTTAAATATATAAATCTTTCTGACTCTACACTAGTAGTACTTGATAGCCTACAGTTCTCGCAGTCATGCTGCCATAGATAAGAAAGGCCAAATAGATAATCTACATCTACACCCTCATCTTGCAATACATCAAGCATATACATTAAAAACTCCTGACAATCCTGCTGAATATTTTCAGAGAATTCTGTTTGACCTGAACATTCGTCTAACAGAAAACGAATTTCAGACACACTTTCTACTCTCGTTCTATCAGCACTACATTTCTCTAACACAGAATTCAATAAACAGCATAAACTTTGTTCTGAATTGATCACAATCTGTTCTTTGAAAGTCTCTAGTGAAAAGAGAACATTAACAACTACATTAGCATAGCAGTTGACACCAGAACTATTTTCAAATTTAAAACCAACAACATTTTCAACAGAATTCCTTTTATTCCTGCTTACAATTTTTGGATCATCGACTTTTGGTCTTTTTGCTTCAACCTCCCTACTATTACTGATATGTCTTCATTTCCGGCCTACCACACGTTTCTCAAACAAAAGATATTGAGGCAAATGTGGTGCATACTCGCTTCTTAACCTATTGTATTCCTTAACACAATCTAGATCCGCACAAATGTTTGTGACATCACAGTCAATCAAGTACAATCCCGATAAAGTTCTGACTCGTGACAATGCTACATAAGCCATACCCTCTTTGAATACAGAACTGCCAATATTCATTAAAGCAGTGTCTACACTTAAACCTTGCGATTTATGAATTGTCACCGCATATGCCAAGCAAACAGGAAACTGGTTACGGCGAACATATAAGTCTTTTACAAGCAAAAACCTTGCTGTGCAACAACCAATTAGCTGTACTTCCTCAATGCCATCAAATTAAATTTTTAAAAATTCAATTCCATCTCTACTTCTGTATTTCTCAAAATCAACAACATTACCCATTGATCCATTTACCAGACCTCTTTCAACATGTAAATTCCTACACAAAATGATATGGCAATTTAAGCACACATTCAAATTCTTTTCAAAACCCGCAGTTTTAGATATAGTCTTCTCTAATGAATCCAATTTAGATTTCAAATTCTCAGACAAAATAATTGTTGCTCCCATATGCTCTATTTTGTCAATAGCTTCCAATTTCACAATCTCTTGTTTTTCTAAATTCAACATTTTGTTGTTGAAGATGGAACATTCTGCAAGAGTTGGCATCAAACATATTCCAGATTTCTTCACAGTAATTTTCTGAAAAATATGCTCTGGCAAAACGTCTTCTTCTGGATATAAATTTGACAGTAAGCGTGCATGTAAAGCTTCTTTACCACGCTCAGTCACTTTCCCGATTCTAACATCTTGCAGAATATTCTTGTAATCTTCGTCCTTCGCCTGACGCATATTTTCACGCAGCTCAGCATAACTGAAGTTTAACCATATGTTAACGTTGCCAATGCTCCCTAGGCACTTCTTGGTATCTTCATGTGTAAGCAGTTTAAACACTGGTTGTCCTTTCACTGGTGTCAGCTGCAGAAGATCACCAAAAACAATGATGTGTTTGCCACCGAATAACACATCATACTCTGTTTTAAGAACTTCCTGCATTCTTAAATGCACAAAAGCAAGCATGACATTGGAAACCATGCTTACTTCGTCAATGATAAGAAGTTTCATCTTCTTCAACACTCTAAATACTTCACAACAAGCATCCCCAGATAATTTGTGATATTGTAATTTGTTATCATGCTCCACTGGCAGCATCAGTAACCGATGCAAAGTAATCCCTTTAATGTTATGAGCTGCCAGTCCAGTTGGAGCGGTCACAACACAAGACAGCGATGACTCAGTCCTTTTCTGCAGATAACATGAAATTGCTTTAATAATAAAACTTTTTCCAGTTCCTGCTTCTCCACTCACGTATAGTCGGACAGGCTTCAACGACATACATGAACACTCTTCCTTCTCATGACTTAATCCATGCTCAATTTGGTTGGTAACTTCGTCATATATTTTCCTATGCTCAACGTTAAGTTGTCTTTCCAAATCTTCTAAATTAACCGCATCCTTCTGAGCATGTGCCATGGCTCTTTCCACTTCAATCATGGCAGTGGCAGCTTCATTTTCAATAACTGGTTCTCCTAGTGGATCTTGACTCAATGAAACAGAACTCTGACTGTCCTGAGAACTGTCTCTAGCAATCTCGGCTGCAATTGTTGCTTCCTGCTCAATATCTGCATTCAACATTTGTAGATATTTTGGAAAAACAGGACATTCTATGGACTCCTTGGCTACATTGAAAGAGTCTTTGTAACAGAGGAAATCCCCAAGCAGTTCCTCTTCTGCACGCCAAAGCTTGAAAAGTTGCAAAAAGAGCTAAATAGAAAAACTCTTTTCTTTCGGGAGATTCGCAATCCAATTTTCGATGATTTATCAATTGACATTTTTTTTGCTTGACCAGACATCCCTCACTTCCAATTACAGCATACACTCCTTTATCAATATCTTCTTTGATGTTCCTCTTGAAAACGTAATTTTGAAGAACATCATACAGACATGCATTCTCCAGGTGACTGCTTCTATTTGGATAATATGTATCCAACATGTTGGTCTTCAAAATATCTGTACTGTTTGGCTCCTTCTCCGCCAAATACTCAATTTCCCGTACAGGTTTCAGAACTCGATTACGCGTTGCAGCAAGACCAAGACTCGCCCAAATGATACTCCTAGATTTGGCATAGAGACTTGCTGAAGATAACCGGTCAGAACATTCATAAGCTCTGATTTCTCGATGCGACAACATCTTCAGACTGAAACTGTACAACTTCTTACTGAGGCTCTTTTCATGGGAAATATCCTCCTACATATCCTTCAGTTCTGTCTTTTCTTTTTTGGTGATGTGAGACGTCACATACCGAGCCACAGCCATACAGTTGTCAGCCACAAACTGTATATCCATGTTAGCATTCCACATGGACAAAATCACTGGGTTGTAGTCGTTGATGTACTTGGACTCTTCGTTTCTTTTCAAATTGTATGTGTTTTTGGGTGATTTCCTCATCACATTATGTCGCAGCGAAGACATCAAATTGTTAACTCTTCCTTTTGATATCACCGACCGTGGAAATGCAAAACGACATTTGGTGTAGTACTTGTCCTTGTTTCTGAATTTACGACGACAGTACTTTCCACAACGATGGCTTTGAAACCGTAAAACTTGTTCTCTTAGACTTTTGTCTTCGATTGTCTTTGGAACAGCACATGTAGCATACTGTTCTATGAAACTCATCACTAAGTCATCCGGATTTGTTCCAAATTTGGGTGCATCTTTGATCCATAGCAGCATATGTATATGAGGAGCACCTCTTGCTTGATACTCCTTTCTCCAGAAGAAATCCAACACCTCTCCAAGAGGTGGATTTTTCTTGTTCGTGATGAAAGACATCATAGCTTCAAATCTATGAATAAAGTACCTGCATACATTCACTGGATCCAAAGAGCACAGTTCTCCGGGTGTCTTGAATTCAATATTTTCAATGTTTCCATTTACCTCTCGTAGAAATTCAAGTAAGTCTTCCCAGCCATACTCAGCACAGCTGAGAGTGAGGAACCATGTGGGAGTTCCTAAGTTCCTCAGCATACATTTTAAGTCACCATGATGGCGGTACCAATACTCATTAGTACCACGCTGACAAGCCATGAGATTAATCAAGTGAGAATCCAAAATACTGTCTTGCACATTGACTTTATCCATAAAGTCCCTTGCCGAGATATTTCCCAGTTGTACACCACTTTTCAAGATGTGGTTCACTGCATAAGACAATCCAGAGAGATCACTTTCAAACAGTAGATGAAATAAATAGGGAATGCATTAACGAAACCTAGGATCTTCTGCATACAATCGTAAAGTCCGGTATTTTGAAGCAGGAATTTGACCAGGTCGCTCATCATATCGTCCTCCTCGACATGTGGGAAATAACTGGGAAACATCGAGCTTCCAAACTTTCCTCCCAAACACTAATGGGACTCCCTTTGGCTTGTTTCATTTGAAACAACTCCATAGCATTCCCCATGACTTCCTTGGAATGCAAAGGATGAACACTATAATGTTCATATATTTCTTCCTTTTCAGAGGCTTCTACTTTCTCCATTTGTCCAGGACACAAATCGCTGTCCTCTTCTTCACTTACTTCCTCTTCTGCAACACATACATTCTTGTAGTACTCTTTATTTTTTATCAAATACAATGTTGCCTTTTTGACTTTCCTAACATCCACTAAATCTTGCCAGATTTTCTTACTCTTTGTTGGAACATCATTAACTATGATAACCAGAGGTTCCTCTTCCACTTTCTCTACTCCAATTGTATTAATGTTTTTCTTCAAATCCAAAGGCAAATAAACAACCCTTCCCTTTAATCCTCTCTGTAAATCTGATGGAGGCAACTTCCCTGTCTTTGGCTCCATTCGTACAATAGCCTGGAAGGGATGGACACTTTGAATCAAAATAGATTCATAAGTATTTAAATCCTTCAATTCAGAAGGAATGTCAACTAATTCCAGATTATTATAAACCACTCTAGCAGGCATCTGGTTTTGGTTTACTTTGTTATAGCAATAAGTACACATACGTTGGTCCGCTCCCAAATCAAAACAATTTTCTACTATCAAATATGTGGCAAAATCCTTCCATTCACTATTGTTTTCCATATCACTTTTTGCATATAAATCCACTAACTTAGTCTGATTCTTATAATAAGTCCGTCGGCAACACACACAAGTGAAATTAGGCCTCTCACTTGACTTCACCATAAACGTGGAAATTTCCTTGTGAAACTTATCTGTACTGAAAATCTGTACACTGTCTTCCACATTACCTTCTTCTAGTGGTTCAATATCAACATTGTTCTCTTTACCAGCAAAGTAACAGAACTCAATTTCTTGACAAATATTCTTCACATCTACTTCAGAACCATGCAAAAGAGCTCTGCTTAATTTTTTAAGCATAATTGCTGGACTCTTAGCATAATACAACATTCTAACTAATTTCCTCACTTTATTATGATGCACTGCTAGCATCCTGAAATGATGAAATACACTCTGGCATACTCTCCTAGAAAGACAAGCCAGTGAATGACCATGCAAACCTGTCACTTGTCTCACTCTGCAAGGATCTAATTCTTGCAACAACTTTATTTTTTGCTTTACACTTTTCTTATTAAATGTCCGTATAAAATCACAAAGCAAATTGATGGAATCCTGTCGCACACTGCAAATAGAACTACACTTCCAGGTGTACACTGGTCCCTTAGGACGTCTCCCTAAAACCTCATCACTTAACACCTCTTCTGCATCTGCAGACACAAGTATTTCTTTTTCAACCGGACGACCATCTTTTACCTCATATGCTCGACCACTGCTGTCAACTGCATGCACCAAATCATTGTCCTGAAAATAACTCTCCTCATTAAAAAATGCCTCACTATTTGAACTATGCATCCATTCTCCTAAGAAAACTTCACAAAAATTACTTCGATTAACTTCTCTCTTCCATCTACTATTAGATTTGAAAACATAGATTACCTTGTTTAGTTTCCTAATTCTATTAATTACCAAAATAAATAACTTTCCCTTAATTTCGAAAGCCTGATCAATAATTTTCTCTACATTTTTCTTTTTCTTATAAAATGACGCTTTCTGTTGACCTTTCTTAAATTGTTTTACCAAATTCACAATTACCCTGTTGCGGAACATTCACCTACGAATGTCCCTGAATATATTTTCCCTTCTACTGCCATGCACAGAGTTATCTCCTGCTCTAGCACAACCTTTTTTGATGGGCCTTTCCTTTCCATTTAAATTGGCTCTCTTTTTCTGGACTAAAACTTGTTCTGCAGTTATACTTTTGTTTCTACAAATGTTTCTAAGGAATAATTTCGTTCTCTTACCCGGAGCTCTCTTCGCACGTTGAGGTAATTTTAATGGACTGCTGCAAGCTTTTAGTAAACTGCTGTCTTTGACGTTTCGTAGCCTTTCGAATTCTATCCTTAGACGGCATTGTCTAATTTCCAAATAATCTGCAGTTGAATCTGTGGTAAAATATAATAAAAAATGTTATTAACCACTATTACCAAACAGTAAATCAATAACAGTAAGAATTAGATTAAACAATGCTATAAAAATGATTCAATAAAATATTTTTAATTTAACTGTGATAGTGATAATATTACAGGGCTTTCATACAAATGACTGCCCACCCTGCAACGAAAAGCCCACATTAAACTTTACGCACATTAAATTGTGTACTTACCTGCAATAATCCATATGCCAGTGTTTACGTCCCTCCACCCTGCCCCTCCCCCTCCCCGCCTACCTGCCCCACCGTAACTCCCTCCACGACCCGCGGCTGTTGTTTTGCAACATGGTGCATCTTGTAAATCTCTCCTGCATTATAAAAGTGACGCAACAGCAACACAAAAGAGGCGCACAACCATCATAAATCTTTCCCTAAAACTTTAAGAGACAGATGTAGGTCGGTCGGTATCGGCTGAAAAACGGTATTTTCGGCCGTTACCGACCAGTTTACAAAATTTGTTATGTAGGGGGCAATATATTACAGAATCGGTAAAATTACCGAATCGGTAATTTTACCGATTCGTTAAAATAAAACATCGGTAAATATACCGATTTCATGCCACCCATATGTAGGTGGGACTCTTCAAAGTGCCAGGAGCCTTTACGAATCGGTATTTTACCATCAAAAACAATATCACCGATTAAGTAAATGTAGATTTACCTACATGTGGCCTTGGATTTAGGCCCCTACATACCGATTGGCCATTTACCGGTCGGAAACGGCCGAAATCGGCCGTAACCGGTCGGTAAATGGCCTGAAACGACCACCTACATCGGGCCATAAGTGTGCATGCATTTAATTTCAAAAAAAAGTTTTTAAACCTTTTATGTAAAACAATTATACACCTACATTCATGAGGAACTGACTTAAAATGCCCTAATACACATCAAAACGTTTTTTTAAGATACTTGCACCTTTTTTTCAATAACTTTTAACATGGCTATGTAACTCAAACAATCAAAATGAAAATTTTACAGGCAAACATAGGGGCGTATTTACATGGGCCTTGCACCACGGGGAAAGTGACTTCAAATGACCAGACACACATGGGGACGTATTTACAAGGCCCTTGAACCCGGGGGAAGTGACTTGAAATTGCTAAGCACACATAGGAGAGTATTTACAATGCCCGTGCAACACTTATGCATCATTTTCTTTTAACATGGCTATGTAACTCAAACAATCAATCATTCCTATGGGCTTTGAAGCCCATAGGAATGATTAGGCATTACCGATTCGGTATTTTCCGAATCGGTAATTAAAGAATTCACAAGGGTGCAGGGGTGTCACTTTCACACCCTCTGACACCCTCAAAACAGGCACAGGTGCCATGTGGCAGGCATACCTGCCCTAAGGGCAGGTCTGCCTTTCACATGACATAGGTGTGCATGCACACATGTGCATGCACACCGGAATCGGTATTTTACTATGAAGTTGGATTTCATGTTAAAATACCGATTCGTTAAGGCCTTTGGGATTCAGAAGAGTCCCACCTACATAGGAAATTTACAGAATCGGTAAAATTACCGATTCGGTATTTTACCGAATCGGTAATTTTACCGATTCTGTAAATGTAGATTTACCTACATGTGGCCTTGGATTTAGGCCCCTACATACCGATTGGCCATTTACCGATCGGAAACGGCCGAAATCGGCCATAACCGGTCGGTAAATGGCCTGAAACAACCACCTACATCGGGCCCTAAGTGTGCATGCATTTGATTTCAACAAAAGTTTCTAAACCTTTTATGTAAAACAATTATACACCTACATTCATGGGGAACTGACTTAAAATGCCCTAATACACATGAAAACGTTTTTTAAGGTACTTGCACCTTTTTTTCAAAAACTTTTTACATGGCTATGTAACTCAAACATTCAAAATCAAAATTTTTCAAGCACACATCGGGGCGTTTTTACAAGGGCCTTGCACCACGAGGAAAGTGACTACAAATGACCAGACACACATGGGGACATATTTACAAGGCCTTGAACCAGGGGGAGTGACTTGAAATGGCTAAGGACACATAGGAGAGTATTTACAATGCCTGTGCAACACTTATGCATCATTTTTTACATATACACTGTAGAACAGCATGGGGCAATAACAACACAGATGCATCATGCATCTGTTCTGCAAAAGCGACGCATTGCAGGAATCACATCACAAGTAAATATATTCTCATATTTTTTAAAAGCATGCCTTTTCCTTAAAAACGATTTTCTGATCATAATTTCAAAAAACACAGCACAGCTCCTATGTACATACACACCTTATCAGTATTAATACTTTACATTATCTACAATTACAATTGGTAAAAGAATGCAAAATCGCCTTTGAAAGCATAATGCAAACACTTGACGCAAAACATCATTTTAAATACACAGCTGACTTTCTTATTTACGCAAAAAAGCATACTAGTCTTTATCTAAAATATAGAAACGATAACTCACCTTTACAAATTCTTTTTGAATTTCAAAACAGTCTCAGAAACACACCAATTATTCTTGAGCAGAATTAAAGGTATGCACTCCAGAGGCTGGAACCAACAAAGGCACTGAAACGCTGATATTCATCACACATATCTCTCATGTCAGCCAATCAAAACTCTTCCCTCACTATTTTCAAATCAACACCCTTCCCCCCTCTGCCCTTTCAACCTTTTTTCCATAGCAACTACCGCCTGCCAGACCTCTCATGTTCACAAGTTCACACAACAATGTTTCAAATGAACTCTGAACTCTCAGTACACCTGCTAATCCACTGCAATGTTTCATAACAACATTTTTAAATAACCATTCAAAATACATCTTTCAAAGAACACATCCATGCACCCTAGCTTTCTGTTTTCAGCAATGGAAACACACCAATCACTGCTAATGAATCATTTGCACTTAAACTCCACATTTATTTCATTACAAACTTCACTATTTCAACTGCCATTTTATTCCCACACTTCATCTGACTGCAGCAAAAACTCCTCTAGCCATGTTTTCAGTCTGGATTCTTGGACATAGCTACATCCACTGGGCTCACAGGTATGCTGATAACAGAAATTTACACAACCTCAATTTACAAAATGTGGAAATCAAATGGATTGGTCGAAGAGGATTGAAATGTCACCAATTGATACCATTGGTGAAAACCTTTTTGCATTTGCCAAACCCTGACCTCATAATAGTGCACTGTGGAGGAAACGATTTGGGCACTTTGACTGGGGTAGGTCTGGAAATGCTCCTAAAAGACACCTTTCAGCAATTGATGAACTTTTTCCTCAAACTGCCTTGGTATATTCCAATATATGCCAAAGACAAAAATGGAGGTGGTCCAATCAATTTTGTCCACAAATTGAGAAATCGAGGAAGCATGTAAATAAGTCTGTTTCAGCTTACATGAGAGACCATGGAATGGCTGCATCTACAACAATAACTTGCGTTACTATATGCAAGATATCTACAGAGGGGATGGCGTGCATTTCTCAGATGAGGGGAACAGAGTTTTCATACTAAATTTAAGAATGTGTATTGGTTCCTACTTGTAAGTTTCTAGAACTTACACAGAACCCAAAAGCTCTTTTCAGAGCTACCTTATCTTAAATTACTCATTTGAAATTTCAAATGTACCTTTTTTCACTTATTTTCACTTATATTCGCTTCCCGGTTCGCTACCCAGTTCGCGTACCGGCAGCTAACCACGCGAAAAATTAATTTTTTTTTTGTCGACATATATGAGCCTCCTCAGCCACCCTCAGAAAACTTAGGAGGACAGGATACGTCTAAAGTACCCCAATCTACCCATTCTGAACAATATTTACCCTCCATCTTGTATCTCAATTCTACCGAAACACAAAATGGAGGACTCCCGTAACGCTGCAGGTTCGCGTACCGGGACACGCACTGACAAGCACTCGCTCAAAAAAGGTGGGAAAGTAATTTACAGAAAAACCACTGGAGACACTTTCACCAATTAAACATTAGCTCATACTACATACCAATCCCTAACATTTTCACAAATTTCGTTGGAATACCATTTAGCCATTTAGCATGTAGAACTCTCTAAAATCCCTGAGGTAAATTACTTCACAAAACATATCGGAAGTGTTGGAAATGACAACCAATTAAAATATTATTTTGAATTTCTACTATTATATCATGACATTTGATTGGTTATGTACCTGAATATATATAAACAAAGAGAGAGAAACACAGCCATTTTGACTACTACTTCTTGAAGTGCATATCCACTAAAAATCAACTGATAACTTCAAGTTATATTTAAAAGGTAAGATATTATTTTTAAAACTGAAGTATGTTCTGTACTGTAAGCTAATTAGAAAAACATTTTCTGTCAGTTATATTCTATCACTCTGTAATACTTATAGAATAAAATAGACTTCTCTGTTTTAGTTATGGCAGGGCCGATCCTAGGATTTGCAAGGCCCTGGGCTAAAAGGGAACGTGCCCGAGGCCCCCTCCAATTTACATAAGTGGCCCCTTGCAAGGAGAACATTCACAGACACTGTGGGGGCCCCATTGTCCAGCATTTTGACGCCCCCACAGTTTGAACTTTTACTCCACACGCATTTCTCACACCTTCATAGGTGTGAGAATTGATTGTGGTCTAAAAGTTAAAACTGTGGGTGCGCCAAAATGCTGGACAATGGGCCCCCCACAGTGTCTGTGAATGGTCTCCTTGCAATTGAGGGAGCGTCTCCTTCTCCCTCCCCTATACCTCCTGACACCATCCATGAGAGGCCCAAGGAGGGGGCCCCCTCCAATGGACCTTAATTGCAGGCAACACCTTTCTTTGTGATAGATCTCCAGGGAAACAAAAGGACACATCACCAGTGCGTGGCCCCATGCTGATGGGCTGAGTGCGAGACCATGAGCGGCAGCCCACGCTGCCCATGCCTAGCGCCGGCCCTGAGTTATGGATGAAGTTAGACTTGTCTAGTATAATTCAGAATTGACTAAGAGTTTATTTGATAATTTTCTTCATATTTCTACTTCCAATTTGATACCATACACAGCCCAACAAAAAAATCACTGTTTAAATAACCAAACTGCCTGTCTGTACTGAAACCCAACAGTGCCCTATCTGTACTGATATATTTTTTAAAAATGCATTTTTCAGAATACAAAATGGAAGGACAACAAGAAAATAACTTGCAACGTTTTGTAAATGCTAATTCCTAACTATATATGGTCTATAACCCATGGTGTTTTCAGTGAATTTTCAAGGTTTTGTAAATGCTCATTCCTAACTATATATGGTCTATAAACTATGGTTTTCTCAGTGAATATATATCACTGAAAAAACCATAGGTTATAGACCATATATAGTTAGGGATTAGCATTTACAAAACCTTATTTTACTCACACAAAACCTTATTTTACTCGCACAAAACCATTGAAATTCGCATATATAGTTAGTTGCACTAACTATATATCGCGCACCCGCAATCCACTGCTGATGATGTCACATATTACATCATTCATGACGTGGTCAGTGACATCACTGATGACATCACTGATGACATCTCAAATGACATCACTGATGACATCACTGATGACATCTCAAATGACATCACTGATGACATCACTGATAACATCTCATTTGACATTACTGATCACATCACTGATGATATCATTCATGTGATAATAAGATGAACCTCTTCAGACTCTAATATAACCTTAGATACAATCAGTGTAAACAGACGCTCACAGACTGTCACTCATCCATGGAGTTACTCACACACCTAGTCAGTCATGCAAAGAATCAATCACACCTCCATTTCCTCAACTATACAGTTATACACACCTTACTTATTCAAACATATACTAACACATATTTACTCTCTTATACAATCCCTGATACAAGTTCACAATGATCCATACAGCCACTCACGCATTCACTGGCTCTTATGCACAGTTATTTATATATGTCAACTCTCACATGTCACATGTACTGTGCTTTACATATGTACTTACTTTGACATGTAGCACTGAGATATCCATTCACTCACCAATACACTCATGCACAGTCAACTGCCCATACAGCTGTTTCCACATGCACTTTTGAACCCATACATCTAGTGAATCAACTGCTCACACATCTATGCACAGAGTCATACACCTCCCAGCCACCCACACACACACTCAGTCTCCCTTACAAATACTTGGGCAACCAATCAATACCCCATATAGTTAATCATATAGCTGCTGATCAACACATGCAGCAGTTTACAGAACAACAGACATAATGATGTACAAATTAAGACAGTTTAGTCACTAACCGATGCACTCAGTGAGACACATCTAATCAATCACTCATACAATCAGTCATGCACCTACTAAATCCTTCATCCAGACACTTATACATCCACTCATTCTTCAATATGTAAGCCATATTTTAACTCTACAGAAACATACAGTCACTGGATGTTGTCATCTGTGATGTCATCAGTGATGTCACTGACCATGTCATGAATGATGTAATATGTGACATCATCAGCAGTGGATTGCGGGTGTGCGATACATAGTTAGTGCAACTAACTATATATGCGAATTTCAATGGTTTTGTGTGAGTAAAATAAGGTTTTGTAAATGCTAATCCCTAACTATATATGGTCTATAACCTATGGTTTTTTCAGTGAATTTTCAAGGTTTTGTAAATGCTAATTCCTAACTATATATGGTCTATAACCTATGGTTTTTTCAGTGAATTTCAATGGTTTGTTAATAGCAAATATCAAAAGCTGTAAAATGTATTCTTATTCTAATGCAAAAATATATTTTATATTTTTGTATATAATTTTTTTATTTATATATATATATTTTTTTTTAAATTTTTGTTTCGCTGCCGGTCCGCGAACCGGGCAGCTTCCCGTTAGCTTCATTTTGTTCCGCGACCCAGTCCGCGAACCGGTAAATGTTCCGTTAGCGGAACTACCGCGTTAGAAAGCAACTTCGTGACGCGTCGACAAAGCGCGACGTATCGCGTTACCGCGTAATGCGTTTTATGACGCGCCGCGTTAGCGCACCCGGAAGCGCTCTGGAACGCGAACCGAGGCGTGAAGCGCAGCGCCCCGGAAGTGCTCCGGGTGCGTAGCGGGACGCGTAACGTAAGCATAGCAGGTCATGTGACTTGTTCATAAAACTTTTCATTGGTTCATTTTACTTTTGGTTTCCTAATGATGTAAGGCTTGGTCATATGACCTAAAAATAACACTTTTCATTGGTTTAGAAAAAAAAAATTTCCCAAATGATGAAAGCCCACCTTTTTTTCTCACTCTGACTATCATTTTTATGAGAGAAAGACCTACTTTGAATACCTTAGAAATGGCTTCATTAATAGCTGCAGCTGGTGCACCCCCACCACCACCACCACCTCCTAGGAAGAGAGGACCACCTCCTCAGGTTATCCTACAACAAGAAGAGGAAGAAGAGGAAGAAGAGGAAGAGGAACAAGGGAGAAGGAGGTATTTACCTGAACAGCCAAGGAGGTCCCATGTCAAAGAAAATTATATATGGCAATTTTTTACATTTCCCCAGGGACAAAAAAAGGTAAATGCCCGGTACGTTACCTGTCTGATCTGTAAAAATGAACTGTCCAGAGGAACAGAAAAGAAATACAGTTATGGCAATTATACCATGCATCGGCACATGGAAAGGTGGCGCCCTATAAATTACAGTGCTGCACAAGTACGTGATCTGCTGGATAACCCCCGACCTGTGGCCAGTACATCATCCAATGAAGAGGCAGTGACGGGACCAGAGGCGAGGGAGATGGTCCCAAATATCCAAATGAAATTTGGCAATGTGAAGCACGTATGCATTTTTTGTGACCAACTGATTTGCTTCAGAGAGAGTAGTATACATTTAATCAATAAAGCAATTGACAATCACAAATGTCCAAAACGCCCCAGAAAATAAATTATCTTTTTTTTTTTTGCTCCTGTTGAGCCCTTCATGCTGAATCATTTTCGTTTCTCCCCCATCAAAAAAACAAAAAAATGTTCAGAAAAATAATTAAAAAAATATAAAACAACAAAAATAATAAAAAAAAGTTCTTTTCAGAACTACCTCCCCTTTATAAGAAATTCTAGAATGTTAAGCATTCTGACAACCTCTATTTCTTTTGGTTCGCTTCCCGGTTCGCACGCCGGTACGCGAACCGGAAGCAAACTCAATTTTTTTTTTTAAATGAAAAGTAAGTAAACTGAGAGTAATGTTAAAAGAAAGACAGTTAGAGGGAGTAACACAGAGATACTGTTTAAAGAGGGACTGAGAACAGGAGTGGAAAGAGTAGAGTAAAAAAGTAATATAAAAAGGAATGAGGGAAGTAGCAAAGGCAGGAAACTGAGGGTTAAAGAAATGAAGCAGTGGAACTAATAAAAGTTAAATATAAAAGAGATGTAACAGAATGAGTACTAAACACTTACCTTATAATTATCGTTAACTTAGTCACATGTTATTTTATACTTTCAATCTGTGAATGAGATAACAAAAATTTTAAAATTGATAGAAAATAGTAAAAGATGAGTGAGCATGAGACAAGATGAGTACATATTAAAAATCGCAATTCAAAGTACAGAATTAATTATACATATTAAATGGTTTATTTTTGCTGTTCTCAGAATATATCAAATTTCACTGAAAACAGTGAGTTGAAGGTATTCATCATATAACAGCGGGGAAAAAAAAAACACAATCAAAATGATTGTGTTTAAAAAAAAACATATAATATAATCAATCAGAAATCAAAACTCCTCAAAAGTAACTTTCTTTCCATGACGTCAAAGGATGTCCTATGAACAGCTTATACTCTGTTGTGCTGTTATTATTTTCTGCCCGCCACTTTCTGAAAGATAAGCTCCATTGTTTTAAGAAAAATGAGACATACAAAGCAATTTAAAACAACACACTAAATTACAGCAACACTTAGAATCATTATAATCCAGTTACCTACCCTAAATTCTCACTTCTGAAAACAAGTCAAAAGACAACATTGCTTCATAGTCAAATTCTAATCATTGCTGAAAGACCAGCCTTTTTTACATTTCGAATATGCTGTGGAATATCTTGAAGTTGTTAAAGGACCATCATGTCATATAATAGCTGCAGTTACAAATGTTCTTCCGGAAATCGACGACTGTGCAGCCAAAACATTTTTAATTAGACTTGACAACTTATTTACATCCGGTTTATATAGTTGGAATTGTAAAATGATATTTCACCGATAAGTTTCTATAAAAATAATGTAGACAGCATTACAGACTTACATCACCTCTACTCCTTCTTTTGATCTGCTGCTTGAATTAGCTTATTAAAAAAAAATTGTCGCTCTGTGCTACACTTATCCACAAGGCTATATAGTGTAGGAGCTATTACAACCTCTTGAAATTCCTCAGAACAAATCCCAAGATTCCTTTCCTAAAATTTTGGTTGTAAGAACACCAGGTAAGAATTTTGAAGGTGAAAAGGCAATCTTTTTTTGAAAGTTAAAACAGAATCATTGCAGAATGACCAGCCATTTCCAGACTTCAAATAAGTTGTGTAATGTCCTGATGTTGTTGAAGGACCCTCATGTTATATAATTGCTGCAGTTAGAAAAGTCCTTCCTGATATTGACAACTGAGAAGTCACAAAATTTTTAATTAAAGTTGTCAATTTTATTCCATCAGGCCTACATCGTTGGAACATTAAAATGACATACATATATCTTCGTATAAATAATGTGGACAGCATTGCAGACTTACATTGGCTACCCTCCATGTTTTGATCGGCTGCTTTTACTAGCTTATTAAAGGATACTGATTTAGTGTCTGGCAAAGTTAAATATATAAATCTTTCTGAGTATACACTAGTAATACTTGATAACGTACAATTCTCGCAGTCATGCTGCCATTGATAAGAAAGGCCAAACAGATGATCTACATCTACACCTTCATCTTGCAATACATTAAACATATACATTAAAAACTCTAAACAATCTTGCTGAATATTTTGAGAGAATTGTGTTTGACCTGAACATTTGTCTAACAGATTTCGAATTTCAGACACACTTTCTACTCTTGTTCTATCAGCACTACATTTCTCTAACACAGAATTCAACAAACAGCAAAAACTTTGATCCGAATTGATCACAATCTGTTCTTTTAAAGTTTCTAGAGAAAAGACAACATTAACCACTACATTAGCATAGCAGTGAAATGAAATGAAATGAAATGAAATTAGAGTTCTTAAGCGCATGGCTGCCCAAGAGCGTCCCAGCGCTGATACACACCGCTAGCTTCCAAGATCCTCAGACAACGGACTCATACTCCTCGTGGGAAAAGGAATGTCTTTAAAGATTTCCGAAACTTCTGGAGACAGGGTTCCAGACGGAGAGCAGCAGGAAGATCATTCCAGGTCTTGGCTACATTCACAGAGAACCTCCTGCCTCCTGAGCGATCTCTCTTTACTCTGGGGATGGTCAGTAAATTGCTCCCGTCAGAGCGGAGGGAACGCGAGGACTTGTAGGGGCATATAAGGTCCCTGAGGATAGGGGGGCCCATTCCCTGGAGAGACTTAAAGGCGATGGAAAGGGCCTTAAATTTAACTCTCTCCCGGATGGGGAGCCAATGGAGTGCTCTGAGAGCGGGCTTGGCCGAAGTTCTTTTCGCCGTGCCGGTCAGTACCCTAGCCGCCGCATTTTGTACTCGCTGGAGGGTGTTAATGGCTGATTCAGGGGCACCGAGCAGCAAGGCGTTGCTGTAGTCCAACCTTGACAGTATTAGCCCCTGGATCAGGAGTTTCCTAGAGCTGAAGGGAAGAAGAGGCAACACCTTCCGGACAGAGCATAACAAACCATAGCAGATCCCTGCCACTTTCTTAGTTTGTACTCTGAACGTCAGGTCAGGCTCCAGCCATACTCCCAAGCTCTTAATCTCATTCTTGGGTTGGGGCGCCTCACCCAGACAGGGGGGCCACATGGTTTTGGGAAAGGAGGTAGAAAGGTTACCCAACATCATAAGTTCCGTTTTGGACCCGTTGAGTTTCAGCCGTGATTCTGTCATCCAAGCCATGATACCTGTCAAACAGCACCCGAATCTTTCTGCCGCATTTTCATGGTGGGATAGCGAGACGACAAGCTGGGTGTCGTCCGCATAGGTCACTATTTTCACCCCGAAAGGTGAAACCACATCCTCCAGTGGGGCCATATAGATATTAAAAAGCGTCGGGCTCAACGAGGAGCCCTGCAGGACTCCACACTGGAGGGGGATTGACTCGGAAAGGTTGGTGCCATCATAAGCCTGGTAGGACCAACCATTCAGAAAGGAAGTCATCCAGCTTAAAGCCTGGCCAGATATTCCCACCCTAGTAAGGCGCTGAATAAGGATACCGTGGTTGACGGTATCAAAAGCCACGCTGAGGTCAAGGAGGACCACAGCTGCGGAGCCTCCTGCGTCAAGAATGCGTCTGGCTTCCTCCACTACTGCAATCAGGGCAGAGTCAGTACCCTGCCCAGGGCGAAAGCCTGTTTGCGAGTTCTTGAGCAGGTTATGACCTTCTAGGAATGTGGACAGCTGGCGGTAAACAACCTTTTCTGCAATTTTGCTCAGGCCAGGCAGCAAAGAAATTGGGCGGAAGTTCGCCAGATCGTCAGGGTCAAGTCCCGACTTTTTAGTTCACACCAGTTCACACCAGAACTATTTTCAAATTGAAAACCAACAACATCTTCAACAGAATTCATTTTCTTTCTGCTTACAATTTTGGGTTCATCGACTTTTGGTCTTTTTGCTACAACCTCCCTAATATTAGTGACATTTCTTCGTTTCCGGCCTACCAAACGTTTCTCAAACAAAGGATATTGAGGCAAAAGTGGCGCATACTCTCTTCTTAACCTATTGTATTCCATAACACAATCTATATCCGCACAAATGTTTGTAACATCACACTCAATCAAGTACAAACCCGATAAAGTTCTGACTCGTGACAATGCTACATAAGCCATACCCTCTTTGAACACAGAACTGCCAATATTCACCAAAGCACTGTCTACACTTAAACCTTGTGATTTATGGATTGTCACCGCATATGCCAAGCAAACAGGAAATTGCTTACGGCGAACATATAAGTCTTTTACAAGCAAAAACCTAGCTGTGCAACGACCAATTAGCTGTACTTCCTCAATGCCATCAAATTTAATTTTCAAAAATTCAATTCCAGCTCTATTTCTGTATTTCTCAAAATCAACAACATTACCCATTGATCCATTTACCAGACCTCTTTCAACATGTAAATTCCTTCTCAAAATGATACGCCAATTTAAGCACACATTCAGAGTCTTTTCAAAACCAGCAGCTTTAGATATAGTCTTCTCTAATGAATCCAATTTAGATTTCAAATTCTCAGACAAAACAATTGTTGCACCCATATGCTCTATTCTGTCAATAGCTTCCAGTTTCACAATCTCTTGGTTCTCTAAATTCAACATTTTGTTGTTGAAGATGGAACATTCTGCAAGAGTTGGCATCAAACATATTCCCAATTTCTTCTCAGTAATTTTATGAAAAATATTCTCTGGCAGAACGTCTTCTTCTGGAAACAAATTTGACAGTAATCGTGCATGTAAAGCTTCTTTCGCACGCTCAGTCACTTTCCCGATTCTAACATCTTGTAGAATATTTTTCTAATCTTCATCCTTCGCCTGACGCATATTTTCATGCAGCTCAGCATAACTGAAGTTTAACCATATGTTAACGTTGCCAATGCTCCCTAGGCACTTCCTGGTATCTTCATGCGTAAGCAGTTTAAACACTGGTTGTCCTTTCACTGGTGTCAGCTGCAGAAGATCACCGAAAACAATGATGTGTTTGCCACCAAATAACACATCATACTCTGTTTTAAGAACTTCCTGCATTCTCAAATGCACAAAGGCAAGCATGACATTGGAAACCATGATTACTTCATCAATGATAAGAAGTTTCATCTTCTTCAGGACTCTAAATACTTCACAACAAGCATCTCCCGATAACTTGTGGTATTGTAATTTGTTATCATGCTCCACTGGCAGCATCAGCAGACAATGCAAAGTAATACCTTTAATGTTATGTGCTGCCAGATCAGTTGGAGCGGTGACAACACAAGACAGCGATGACTCAGTCCTTTTCTGCAAATAACATGAAATTGCTTTAATGAGGAAACTTTTTCCAGTTCCTGCTTCTTCACTCACGTACAGTCGGATAGGCTTCAACGACGTACATGAGCACTGTTTCTTCTCATGACTTAATCCATGATCAATTTGCTTGGTAACTTCGTCATATGTTTTCCTCTGCTCAACATTAAGTTGTCTTTCTAAATCTTCTAAGTTAACCACATCCTCCTGAGCATGTGTCATTGCTCTTTCCACTTCAATCATGGCAGTGGCAGCTTCATTTTTGATAACTGGTCCTCCTAGTGGATCCTGACTCAATGAAACAGAACTCTGACTGTCCTGAGGACTGTCTCTAGCAATCTCGGCTGCTATTGTTGCTTCCTGCTCGATTTCTGCATTCAACATTTCTAGGTATTTTGGGAAAACAGGACATTCTATGGACTCCTTGGCTGCATTGAAAGAGTCTTCGTAACAGAGGAAATCTCCAAGCAGTTCCTCTTCTGCACGCCAAGGCTTGAAAAGTTGCAAAAGAGCTAAATAGAAAAACTATTTTCTTTCTGGAGATTCGCAATCCAATTTTCGATGATTTACCAATAGACATTTTTTTTGCTTGACCAGACATCCCTCACTTCCAATTACAGCATACACTCCTTTATCAATATCTTCTGTGATGTTCCTCTTGAAAATGTAATTTTGTAGAACCTCATACAGACAAACATTCTCCAAGTGACTGCTTCTATTTGGATAATATGTATCCAACATGTTGGTCTTCAAAATATCTGTACTGCTTGGCTCCTTCTCCGCCAAATACTCAATTTCCTGTACAGGTTTCAGAACTCGATTACGCGTTGCAGCAAGACCAAGACTTGCCCAAATGATACTCCTAGATTTGGCATAGAGACTTGCTGAAGATAACCGGTCAGAACATTCGTAAGCTCCGATTTCTCGATGCGACAACATCTTCAGACTGAAACTGTACAACTTCTTACTGAGGCTCTTTTCATGGGAAATGTCCTCCCACATATCCTTGAGTTCTGTCTTTTCTTTTTTTGTGATGTAAGACGTCACATACCGAGCCACAGCCATACAGTTGTCAGCCACAAACTGTATATCCATGTTAGCATTCCACATGGACAAAATCACTGGGTTGTAGTCATTGATGTTCTTGGACTCTTCGTTTCTCTTCAAATTGTATGTATTTTTGGGTGATTTCCTCATCACATTATGTCGCAGCGAAGACATCAAATTGTTCACTCTTCCTTTAGATATCACCAATCGTGGAAATCCAAAATGACATTTTGTATAGTACTTGTTCTTGTTTCTGAATTTACGACTACAGTACTTTCCACAACGATGGCTTTGAAACCGTAAAAATTGTTCTCTTAGACTTTTGTCTTCCTTTGTGTTTGGAACAGCACATGTAGAATACTGTTCTATGAAATTCATCACTAAGTCATCTGGATCTGTTCCAAATTTGGGTGCATCTTTGATCCATAGCAGCATATGTATATGAGGAGCACCTTGTGCTTGATACTCCTTTCTCCAGAAGAAATCCAACACCTCTCCAAGAGGTGGATTTTTCTTGTTCGTGATGAAAGACATCATAGCTTCAAATCTATGATTGAAGTACCTGCATACATTCACTGGATCCAAAGAGCACAGTTCTCCGGGTGTCTTGAATTCAATATTTTCAATGTTTCCATTTGCCTCTCGTAGAAATTCAAGTAAGTCTTCCCAGCCATACTCAGCACAGCTGAGAGTGAGGAACCATGTGGGAGTTCCTAAGTTCCTCAGCATACATTTCAAGTCACCATGACGACGGTACCAATACTCATTAGTACCACGCTGACATGCCATCAGGTTAATCAGGTGAGAATCCAAAATACTGTCTTGCACATTGACTTTATCCATAAAGTCCCTTGCTGAAATATTTCGCAGTTGTAAACCACTTTTCAGGATGTGATTCACTGCATAAGACAGTCCAGACAGATCACTTTCAAACAGTAGATGAAACAAATAGGGAATGCATTGACGAAACCTAGGATCTTCTGCATACAATCGTAAAGTCCAGTATTCAGAAGCAGGAATTTGATCAGGTCGCTCATCATATCGTCCTCCTCGACCTGTGGGAAATAACTGTGGAAAACACCGAGCTTCCAAACTTTCCTCACAAACACTAATGGGACTCCCTTTGGCTTGTTTCATTTGAAACAACTCAATAGCATTCCCCATAACTTCCTTGGAATGCAAAGGATGAACACTATAATGTTCATATATTTCTTCATTTTTAGAGGCTTCTACTTTCTCAATTTGTCCAGCACCCAATTCGCTGTCTTCTTCTTCACTTACTTCCTCTTCTGCAACACATACATTCTTGTAGTACTCATTGGCCCACATGCATCATTGTTACATTTTGCACTTCCTAATTTGCGAAAAATAAGGAATCGCAAATTAAGAAGTGCAAAATGCTATGCATCATTGTTTTCGGTATTCATTTGGGATTCGGTAAAAATCGCAATTTTTACCGAATCCCAAATGAATACCGAATTCTTAAGTGCATTTTCGCAATTCCTATTGATTCCTATGGGTCAAAAGGCCCATAGGAGTCAATGGGAAGGCATCAGCAAATTGCGAGTGGCACTTTGAAAATTTCATGGGTGCAGGGGGGGGTCCAAAGGACCCCCCCATGCACCCCTGAAATGTATTTTTCGCATCATGTTTCACACACACATGTCCTAAGGACATGTGTGTGTGAAACATGAATGTAGAAAAAAAAACATTTGCAGCATTTTAAACACTTTTTCCAAATTTACCGAGTGGTTCAACCACTCGGTAAATTTGGCACCCTAATTGCGACTTTGCACTTGTGAAAGTAATGATGCATTGCTTTTAAGAAATCGCACATCTGCGACTTCTTAAAAGCACCCGCAATTTTAGAACTCGCAACAATGTTACAAATTCTAAAATTGCTTCATGCATCCCAAAAAGCAATTTTGCATTCGCAAACGGCCGATTTTAAGTAATCGCACCGTTTGCGACTACAAAAATGCTTGATGCATGTGGGCTATTGTTTTTTATCAAATACAATGTTGCCTTTTTGACTTTCCTAACATCCACTAAATCTTGCCAGATTTTCTTACTCTTTGTCGGAACCCCATTAACTAGGATAACCAGAGGTTCCTCTTCCACTTTCTCTAATCCAATTGTATTAATGTTTTTCTTCAAATCTAAAGGCAAATAAACAACTCTTCCCTTTAATCCTCTCTGTAAATCTGATGGAGGCAATTTCCCTGTATTTGGCTCCATTCGTACAATAGCCTGAAAGTGATGCACACTTTGAATCAAAATAGATTCATAAGTATTTAAATCCTTCAATTCAGAAGGAATGTCAACCAATTCCAGATTATTATGAACCGCTCTTGCAGGCATCCGGTTTTGCTTTAATTTGTTAAAACAATAAGTACACATACGTTGGTCCGATCCCAAATCAAAACAATTTTCTACCATCAAGTATGTAGCAAAATCCTTCCATTCACTATTGTTTTCCACTTCACTTTTTGCATATAAATCCACTAACTTAGTCTGATTCTTATAATAAGTCCGTCGACAACACACACAAGTGAAATTAGGCCTCTCACTTGATTTCACCTGAAAGATGGAAATTTCTTTGTGAAACTTATCTATATTAGAAATCTGTACACTGTCTTCCACATTACCTTCTTCTACTGGGTCAATTTCAACATTGTTCTCTTTACTAGCAAAGTAACAGAACTCAATTTATTCACAAATATTTTTCACATGTTCTGAACCATGCAAAAGAGCACTGCTCAATTGTTTAAGCATAATTGCTGGACTCTTAGCATAATACAACATTCTCACTAATTTCCTCACTTTATTATGATGCAATGCTAGCATCCTGAAATGATGAAAAACAGTCTGGCATACTCTTCTGGAAAGACAAGCCAGGGAATGCCCATGCAAACCTGTTACTTCTCTCACTCTGCAAGGATCTAATTCTTGCAACAACTTCATTTTCTGTTTTAAACTTTTCTTAGTAAATGTACGTACAAAATCACAAAACAAATTGATGGAATCCTGTCGCACACTACAAATGCTACTACATTTCCAGGTGTAGACTGGTCCCTTAGGACGTCTTCCTAAAATCTCATCACCTAACACCTCTTCTGCATCTGCAGACACTTTTTATTTTTCAACCGGACAACCATCCTTTACCTCATATGCTCGACCACTGGTGTCAACTGCATGCACCAAATCATTGTCCTAAAAGTAACTCTCCTCATTGAAAAATGCCTCACAACTTGAACTATGCATCCATTCTCCTGAGAATACTTCACAAAAATTACTTTGATTAACTACTCTCTTCCATCTACTATTTGATTTGAAATCAGAAATTACCTTGTTTAGTTTCCTAATTCTATTGATTACCAAAATAAATAACTTTCGCTTAATTTCGAAAGCCTGATCAATAATTTTCTCTACATTTTTCTTTTTCTTATAAAATGTCACTTTCTGTTGGCCTTTCTTAAATTTTTTTAACAAATTGTCAATTATCCTGTTGCGGAACATTCGCCTACGAATGTCCCTAAATTGATTTTCCCTTCTACTGCCATGCACAGACTTATCTCCTGCTCTAGCAGAAACTTTTTTTACGGGCCTTTCCTTTTCCTTTAAATTGTCACTAAAACATGTTCAATACTGGTATTTTTTTGTCTACAAATTGTTTTTAAAAATGATTTTATTTTCTTACCCGGTGCTTTTTTGGCAACTTGATACGATTTCATATTACAGGACTGTTCCAAATCTTTACCAACATGGAGTGTAAGTCGCTTTGCTTCTTTTTGTTTCCGCTGCCTTGAGGGCATTTTTAAAGTTTTCTAAAGATCTTCAGTTAAATCTGTGGAAAAATATTTAAAAAATTGATATTAACCACTATTACCAAACAGTAAACCAATAACAGTAGGCAAACAATTAACACACGATATGTCACTTCCATCTACAGTAATTTAACAACATAGACAAAGGGGGCATATTTACAAGGCACTTGCACCATGGGGGAAATTAGTTAAAATTCCAAGAACACATAGGGTCGTATTTACAAGGACCTTGCACCAGCAGGAAGTGACTTAAAATTGCCAAGCAGACATGACGGCGTATTTACCACACCCATGCACCAGGGAGAAGTGACTTAAAATTGCCAAGCAGACATGAGGGCATATTTACCACACCCATGCACCAGGGGGAAGTGAGTTAAAATTGCCAAGCACACATGATGGCGTATTTACAAGGACCTTGCACCAGGGGAAAGTGACTTAAAATTGCCAAGCAGACATGAGGGCGTATTTACCACACCCATGCACCAGAGGGAAGTTAATTAAAATTGCCAAGCACACATGAGAGCGTATTTACAAGTCCATTGCACCAGAAAGAAGTGACTTGAAATGGCCAAGCACACATGAGAGTGTATTTACAAGGCCCTTGCACCAGGGGGAAGTGACTTAAAATTACAAAACAGACATGAGGGCATATTTACCACACCCATGCACCAGGGGGAAGTGAGTTAAAATTGCCAAGCACACATGAGGGTGTATTTAAAAGGCTCTTGCACCAGCAGGAAGTGACTTAAAATTGCCGAGCAAACATGACGGCGTATTTATCACACCCATGCACCAGGGAGAAATGACTTAAAATTGCCAAGCAGACATGAGGGCGTATTTACCACACCCATGCACCAGGGGGAAGTAAGTTAAAATTGCCAAGCACACATGCGTTTTGAAATTTGGCTTATTGAAGTGTACAGAGGACATAATACATGTGCAGGCCAACAGATGAAGTGAGTCATGACCACTGCACACTTCAACAAAGACCAGACCTCCTCTGTCTCTCTGGACAGGCCTAAACCTCAGCAGCACAATGTGATTAGTAATGTTAGGAAACACAGGTGATGTAATTGAAAAAGGTACAAATATTTTTGCTCATTTCACAATCACATCACCTATGTTTCCTCAGCTTAGGTATCTCATTGAGCAGATATAGTCTAGCATATCCAAGAGTACGCAGAAGGTGAGGACTGTATGCAGCAGTGCAATGTACATAATTCTCCTCCAATGACAATTACAGAAGCCTCAGCATATCCATGCCCCCTAAACAGTCCTAAATGTATATCATAATTATCATAGAGACTATGAAACTCTACCAGTACATATTGTGAAACCTAAATGACTTCAAGAAACGACTTTTTAAACCATCAAACAAGCAAATTATTCTCCCATATTCATGTTGAGAAATAAAATATTTATTTAAAAAAGCAAACCCCTTGTTGTCCTTCCCATAAATGTGAAAAGAATTTCTTTTTTTTAAAAAACGATTTTCTGGTCATAATTTCAAAACACAAAACAGCTCCTATTTACAAGCACACCCTAGCTGGCTTCCTTATTTTCTCCAAAAAGCATACTAATCTCCTTCTAAATTAAAGGAATCTTTTCTCACCTTAGCACGATTTTTAAACACATCATGTAAGGAAATTAGTCTCCCAGATTCCTGGGAGAAGTACCTTAAAATTGTCTAGCACACATAGGGACGTATTTACAAGGCACATGCACCAGGGGAAAATGACTTAAATTTGCAAAGCACTCATGAGGGTGTATTTACAAGAACCTTGCACCACCTTTAAAGTCACTTTTAAAATGGGGAAAATGACGTGAATGTGTCTCATAAACCTTATAAATATGCCCCCATGTTGACTATGTAACTCTTGCAGAACATATTATGAAACCTAAATGACTTCAAGAAACGAATTTTTAAACCAAGAAACAAGCAAATAATTCTCCCATATTCATGTTGGGAAGTGAAATATTGTTTAAAAAAGCACAACCCATGTTATCGTTCTCATAAATGTAAAAAGCATGTCTTTTTCTTAAAAAACGATTTTCTGGTCATAATTTGAAAACACAGCACACCTCCTATGTACAAGCACACCCTGTCAGTACTAATACTTCACATTATCTATAATTAAAATTTGTCAAAGAAGCAAAATCTTTTTGGAAAAAATAATGAAAACACTTGACACAAAACATTTTAAATATACAGCTAACTTCCTTATTTTCTCAATAAACTATACTACTCTCTATCTAAATTAAATGATTTTTTCTTACCTTAGCAAATGCTTTTTGAATTTCAAAACAGTCTCAGAAACACACCAATTTTTCTTTACCAGAGCAAAAGGTATGGACTCCAGAGGCTGCAACCAACAAAGGCACTGAAATGCTGAAATTCATCACACATATCTCTCATGTGACCCAATCAAAACTCTTCCCTCACTTTTTTCAAATCAACACCCTTCCCCCCTCTGCCCTTTCTGGCCTTTTTCCATATCAACTACCTCCTGCCAGACCTCTCATGTTTACAAGTTCACACAACAATGTTTCAAATGAACTCTGAACTCTCAGGACACCTGCTAATCCACTGCAATGTTTCTTAAAATCATGTTTTCTTAACCATTCAAATTACATGTTTAAAAGAACACATCCATGCACCCTAACTTTCTGTTTTCAGCAATGGAAATCCACCAATCACTGCTACTGAATCATTAGCACACAAACTCCACATTTTGTTTTCTTTGCAAACTCCTACTGTTTCAACTGCCATTTCATTCCCACACTTCACCTGACTGCAGCAGAACCTCCTCTCACCATGTTTTCTGTCTGGATTGTTGGACATAGTTACATTCACTGGGCTCACAGGTATGCTGAAAACAGAAATTTACACAACCTCAATTTACAAAATGTGGAAATCAAATGGATTGGCCAAAGAGGATTGAGATGTCACCAATTGATACCATTGGTGAAAACCTTTTTACATTTGCCAAACCCTGACCTCATAATAGTGCACTGTGGAGGAAATAATTTGGGCACTTTGACTGGGGAAGGTCTGGAAATGCTCTTAAAGGACACCTTTGAGCAATTAATGGCACTTTTCCCTCAAACTGCCTTGGTATATTCCAATATATGCCAAAGACAGAAATGGAGGTGGTCCAATCAAATTTGTCCACAAATTGAGAAAGCGAAGAAGCATGTAAATAAGTCTGTTTCAGCTTATATGAGAGACCATGGAATGGGTGTCATCTACAACAATAACTTGCGATATTACATGCAAGATATCTACAGAGGAGATGGTGTGCACTTCTCAGATGAGGGAAACAGAGTTTTCATACAAAATTTAAGACTGTGTATTGGTACCTACTTATAAGTACCTAGAACTTACACAGAACCCAAAAGCTCCTTTCAGAGCTACCTTAACTATAAACACTTTTTTAAAATTTCAAATGTACCTTTTTTCAGTAATTTTCACTTATGTTTCGCTTCCCGGTTCGCTACCCGGTTCGCGTACCGGCAGCTAACCGCGCGAAAAAATAAAAAAAAAATGTTTTTTTTCAACATATATGAGCCTTCTCAGCTACCCTCAGAAAACCTAGGGGGTCAAGATACGTCTCCCATGCCCCCTTACACCCATTTCCCACATTGTTATTCCTCCATCTTGTGATAAAATTTGTCCAAAACACAAAATGGCAAACTCCCGTTACGCTACCGGTAAGCTACCCGGTTCGCGCACCGGGACGCGCCTCTACGGCGAAAAATCGTAAAAAATATTTTTTTTCTTTTTTGCCCAGTGGGGCACTTTATTATCCCCCTCATCATTCCTAGGGGATCAGGAGGGATCTACCTTGACCCCTTTCATTAAATTCCCCCTTCGTTTTTCTCCACCTCTTGTCTCTCGATCCTACCGAGAGACAAGATGGCGGCCGTTCCGGACAGTTTAGAATGTTGACAGACACCGGAGAGCCAATCAGCTTTGCTTCGCGAAGTTCCGTTACGCGTCAGGTACGCGAACCGGAGCGCTAACCGGAGCGCTGTTACAGATATATCTGTTTTTTAAAACGTTAATTTCTCAAAATCCACTGGAGCACATATATTGAGACATAGCAAAGGCACGTCGGGCAAACCATATCTACAATTTTGCCAAGTTTTGTGTAAATCCATTCAGCCGTTCGAGCTAAAAGTGATTCCAACCGCCCTATGGAAAAATGAATGTGAAAAACACGTTTTGGGACCCCCCTTTTTTCTCGGCCCCCCCTTGACCAAACCCCCCCAAATTTTCGGGGGCTGCTCAGAAACAAAATGTGCCATTTTCCTGGAAATTTCAGCCACTTCCGTCCAAAAACGCCAAAGTTATTCAACATAGAATTTTCAGAAATCCCATAGGAAAAAAATCCTAACTATATATACCTACTGGCGACCGCCAGTAGATAATATATATATATATATATATATATATATATATATATATATATATATATATATATATATATATATATATATATATATATATATATATATATATATATATAAGTTTCCTCAGCAGCACATTAAAATCTTGACTAGCTCGAGCAGGAATAGCCATTCAAGTTCCGAATGGCTACTCCTGCTCGAGCTAGTCAAGATTTTAATGTGCTGCTGAGGAAACTTAATAAAATACATGGATGTGTGAGGGCCTCTAAGCGTTTGGTGCTTCTTTTCTTGGATATACTGCGGCCCGCACCAGGGTCGCAGAGTGCCCCCGCCACGGAAGTGCGGCTCCTGTGCCATTACTCTCAAATGGCACGAATGGAACAACGTGGTGTTTTGTACATTGAAGAAAAGTGCAATTATCATCTGTGTGTATCTCGAACAACCCACTAAGGGATTTCAAATTATCTGAAGGAGAAAGTGGAAGTGAGTACCTACTATAGGATTTCCTCATTGAACTTCAAACTACAAGTACTATACTGCATAGCGGCGAAACAAAGAGGTGGGACTTAAGAACATTATTAAATGCAAGATCTCACTGCCTCTCCTCTTAGGCCTTATCCCTGGATGAAGGGCACGGTGATGCCCGAAACGCGTTGGAACTTGAATGGCTACTCCTGCTCGAGCTCGTCAAGATTTTAATGTGCTGCTGAGGACACTTGATAAAATAAACGGATGGCCTAATCCCTGCTGATGAGGGGTAAATACCCCGAAACACGTGTACAGGGATGGCGAAGAGAGCAGAGATAGCAGAGAATCGAAACAAGATGCATCGCAGAACACAAACTACATTTACCACAGTCCTTAGGGGCGATCCAGCTGGTGTGTGAGCAGTGTGCGACCCCACTCCAATAGTAATGTTAAATGCTCCTTTGAGCAGCAGGCTGATGAGCCTGGGACCCCGCACCTGCACGCCGGGAGTGGAACAAAACCTGGTAATATTTGGCAGCCACCGGCAACCCCAGAAGATGGCCTAATCCCTGCTGATGAGGGGTAAATACCCCGAACACGTGTACAGGGATGGCGAAGAGAGCGAAGATCGCAGAGAATCAAAAGAAGATGCATCGCAGAACACGAACTACATTTACCACAGTCTTTTGGGGCAACACCGCTGGTGTGTGAGCAATGTCCGACCCCATCCAAATTGTAATGTTAAATGCTCCCTCGAGCAGCGGGATGACGAGCCTGGGACTCCACACCTGCGCGCCTGGAGTGGTACTAAACTGGTAATATTTGGCAGCCACCGGCAACCTCAGAAGATGGCCTAATCTCTGCTGATGAGGGGTAAGTACCCCGAAACACGTGTACAGGGATGGCGAAGAGAGCGAAGATAGCAGAGAATCGAAAGAAGATGCATCGCAGAACACAAACTACATTTACCACAGTCCTTAGGGGCGATTCCGCTGGTGTGTGAGCAGTGTGCGACCCCACCCCAATTGTAAGGTTAAATGCTCCCTCGAGCCGCAGGCTGATGAGCCTGGGACCCCGCACCTGCGCGCCGGGAGTGGTACTAAACCTGGTAATATTTGGCAGCCACCGGCAACCCCAGAAGATGACCTAAACCCTGCTGATGAGGTGTAAATACCCCGAAACATGTGTACAAGGATGTCAAAGAGAGCGAAAATAGCGGAGAATCGAAAGAAAATGCATCGCAGAACACGAACTACATTTACCACAGTACTTAGGGGCGATCCCGCTGGCGTGTGAGCAGTGTGCGACCCCACCCCAATTGTAAAGTTAAATGCTCCCTCGAGCAGCGGGCTGACGAACCTGGGACCCCGCACCTGCGCGCCTGGAGTGGTACTAAACCTGGTAATATTTGGCAGCCACCGGCAACCCCAGAAGATGGCCTAATCCCTGCTGATGAGGAGTAAATACCCCGAAACACGTGTACAGTGATGGCGAAGAGAGCAAAGATAGCAGAGAATCGAAAGAAGATGCATCGCAGAACACAAACTACATTTACCACAGTCCTTAGGGGCGATCCCGCTGGTGTGTGAGCAGTGTGTGACCCCACCCCAATTGTAATGTTAAATGCTCCCTCGAGCAGCGGGCTGACGATCCTGGGACCCCGCACCTGCGCGCCTGGAGTGGTACTAAACCTGGTAATATTTGGCAGCCACCAGCAACCCCAGAAGATGGCCTAATCCCTGCTGATGAAGGGTAAATACCCCGAAACACGTGTATAGGGATTGCAAAAAGAGTGAAGATAGCAGAGAATCGAAAGAAGATGCATCGCAGAACACAAACTACATTTACCACAGTCCTTAGGGGCGATCCCGCTGGTGTGTGAGCAGTGTGTGACCCCACCCCAATTGTAATGTTAAATGCTCCCTCGAGCACTGGGCTGACGAACTTGGGACCCTGCACCTGCGCGCTTGGAGTTGTACTAAACCTGGTAATATTTGGCAGCCACCGGCAACCCCAGAAAATGGCCTAATCCCTGTTGATGAGGGGTAAACACCTCGAAACATGTGTACAGGGATGGCAAAGAGAGCGAAGATAGCATAGAATCGAAAGAAAATGCATCGCAGAACACGAACTACATTTACCAAAGTCCTTAGGGGCAATCCTGCTGGTGTGTGAGCAGTGTGCGACCCCACCCCAATTGTAATGTTAAATGCTCCCTCGAGCAACGGGCTGACGAGCCTGGGACCCCGCACCTGCACGCCTGGAGTGGTACTAAACCTGGTAAAACTTGGCAGCCACCGGCAACCCCAGAAGATGGCCTAATCCCTGCTGATGAGGGGTAAGTTCCCCAAAACACATGTACATGGATGGCGAAGAGAGCGAAGATAGCAGAGAATCGAAATGCATCGCAGGAGACGAACTACATTTACCACAGTCCTTAGGGGCGATCCCGCTGGTATGTGAGCAGTGTGCGACCCCACCCCAATTGTAACGTTATATGCTCCCTCGAGCAGTGGGCTGATGAGCCTGGGACCCCGCACCTGCGCGCCTGGAGTGGTACTAAACCTGGTAATATTTGGCAACTACCGGCAACCCCAGAAGATGGCCTAATCCTTGCTGATGAGGGGTAAATACCCCAAAACACGTGTACAGGGATGGCGAAGAGAGCAAAGATAGCAGAGAATCAAAAGAAGATGCATCGCAGAACACAAACTACATTTACAACAGTCCTTAGGGGTGATCCCGCTGGTGTGTTAGCAGTGTGCGACCCCACCACAATTGTAATGTTAAATGCTCCCTCGAGCAGCGGGCTGACGAGCCTGGGACCCCGCACCTGCTCACCTGGAGTGGTACTAAACCTGGTAATATTTGGCAGCCACTGGCAACCCCAGAAGATGGCCTAATCCCTGCTGATGAGGGGTAAATACCCCAAAACACGCGTACATGGATGGCGAAGAGAGCGGAGATAGCAGAGAATCGAAAGAAGATGTATCACAGAACACAAACTACATTTACCACAGTCCTTAGGGGCGATCCCGCTGGTGTGTGAGCAGTGTGCGACCCCACCCCAATTGTAATGTTAAATGCTCCCTCGAGCAGTGGGCTGATGAGCCTCGGACCCCGCACCTGCGCGCCTGGAGTGGTACTAGACCTGGTAATATTTGGGAGCCACCGGCAACCCCAGAAGATGGCCTAATCCCTGCTGATGAAGGGTAAATACCCCGAAACAAGTGTACAGGGATGGCAAAGAGAGCGAAGATAGCAGAGAATCGAAAGAAGATGCATCACAGAACACAAACTACATTTACCACAGTCCTTAGGGGTGATCCCGCTGGTGTGTGAGCAGTGTGCGACCCCACCCCAATTGTAATGTTAAATGCTCCCTCGAGCAGCGGGCTGACGAGCCTGGGACCCCGCACCTGCGCGCCTGGAGCGGTACTAAACCTGGTAATATTTGGCAGCCATTGGCAACCCCAGAATATGGCCTAATCCCTGCTGATGAGTGGTAAATACCCCAAAACACGTGTACAGGGATGGCGAAGAGAGCGAAGATAGCAGAAAAACGAAAGAAGATGCATCGCAGAACACAAAATACATTTACCACAGTCCTGAGGGGCGATCCCGCTGGTGTATGAGCAGTGTGCGACCCCACCCCAATTGTAATGCTAAATGCTCCCTCGAGCAGTGGGCTGACAAGCCTGGGACCCCGCACCTGCGCGCCGGGAGTGGTACTAAACCTGGTAATATTTGGCAGCCACCGGCAACCCCAGAAGATGGCCTAATCCCTGCTGATGAGGGGAAAATACCCTGAAACACGTGTACAGGGATGGCGAAGAGAGCGGAGATAGCAGAGAATCGAAAGAAGATGCATCGCAGAACACGAACTACAATACCATAGTCCTTAGGGGCGACACCGCTGGTGTGTGAGCAGTGTGCGACCCCACCCCAATTGTAATGTTATATGCTCCCTCGATCAGCGGGCTGACGAGCCTGGGACCCCGCACCTGCGCGCCTGGAGTGGTACTTAACCTGGTAATATTTGGCAGCCACCGGCCACGCCAGAAGATGGCCTAATCCCGGCTGATGAGGGGTAAATACCCCGAAACACATGTACAGGGATGGCGAAGAGAGCGAAGATAGCAGAGAATCGAAAGAAGATGTATCACAGAACACAAACTACATTTACCACAGTCCTTAGGGGCGATCCCGCTGGTGTGTGAGCAGTATGCGACCCCACCCCAATTGTAATGTTAAATGCTCCATCGAGCAGTTGGCTGATGAGCCTCGGACCCCGCACCTGCGCGCCTGGAGTGGTACTAGACCTGGTAATATTTGGCAGCAACCGGCAACCCCAAAAGATGGCCTAATCCCTGCTGATGAAGGGTAAATACCCCGAAACAAGTGTATAGGGATGGCAAAGAGAGCGAAGATAGCAGAGAATCGAAAGAAGATGCATCACAGAACACAAACTACATTTACCACAGTCCTTAGGGGCGATCCCGCTGGTGTGTGAGCAGTGTGCGACCCCATCCCAATTGTAATGTTAAATGCTCCCTCGAGCAGCGGGCTGACGAGCCTGGGACCCCGCACCTGCGCGCCTGGAGCGGTACTAAACCTGGTAATATTTGGCAGCCACTGGCAACCCCAGAATATGGCCTAATCCCTGCTGATGAGTGGTAAATACCCCAAAACACGTGTACCGGGATGGCGAAGAGGGCGAAGATAGCAGAAAAACGAAAGAAGATGCATCGCAGAACACAAAATACATTTACCACAGTCCTGAGGGGCGATCCCGCTGGTGTATGAGCAGTGTGCGACCCCACCCCAATTGTAATGCTAAATGCTCCCTCGAGCAGTGGGCTGACAAGCCTGGGACCCCGCACCTGCGCACCGGGAGTGGTACTAAACCTGGTAATATTTGGCAGCCACAGGCAACCCCAGAAGGTGGCCTAATCTCTGTTGATGAGGGGAAAATACCCCGAAACACGTGTACAGGGATGGCGAAGAGAGCGGAGATAGCAGAGAATCGAAAGAAGATGCATCGCAGAACACGAACTACATTTACCACAGTCCTTAGGGGCGACACCGCTGGTGTGTGAGCAGTGTGCGACCCCACCCCAATTGTAATGTTATATGCTCCCTTGATCCACGGGCTGACGAGCCTGGGACCCCGCACCTGCGCGCCTGGAGTGGTACTTAACCTGGTAATATTTGGCAGCCACCGGCCACGCCAGAAGATGGCCTAATCCCGGCTGATGAGGGGTAAATACCCCGAAACACATGTACAGGGATGGTGAAGAGAGTGAAGATAGCAGAGAATCGAAAGAAGATGTATCACAGAACACAAACTACATTTACCACAGTCCTTAGGGGTGATCCCGCTGGTGTGTGAGCAGTGTGCGACCCCACCACAATTGTAATGTTAAATGCTCCCTCGAGCAGTGGGCTGACGAGCCTGGGACCCCGCACCTGCGCGCCTGGAGTGGTACTAGACCTGGTAATATTTGGCAGCCACAGGCAACCCCAGTAGATGGCCTAATCCCTGCTGATGAGGGGTAAATACCCCGAAACACGTGTACAGGGATGGAGAAGAGAGCGAAGATAGAAGAGAATCGAAAGAAGATGCATCGCAGAACACGAACTACATTTACCACAGTCCTTAGGGGCGATCCCGCTGGTGTGTGAGCAGTGTGCGACCTACCCCAATTGTAATGTTAAATGCTCCCTCGAGCAGCGGGCTGACGAGCCTGGTACCTCGCACCTGCGCGCCTGGAGTGGTACTAAGCCTGGTAATATTTGGCAGCCACCGGCAACCCCAGGGATGGCCTAATCCCTGCTGATGAGGGGTAAATACCCCAAAACACGTGTACAGGGATGGCGAAGAGAGTGAAGATAGCAGAGAATCGAAAGAAGATGCATCGCAGAACAAGAACTACATTTACCACAGTCCTTAGCGGCGATCCCGCTGGTGTGTGAGCAGGGTGCGACCCCACACCAATTGTAATGTTAAATGCTCCCTCGAGCAGCAGGCTGACGAGCCTGGAACCTGCACCTGCGCACCTGGAGCGGTACTAAACCTGGTAATATTTGTCAGCCACCGGCAACCCCAGAAGATGGCCTAATCTCTGCTGATGAGGGGTAAATACCCCGAAACACGTGTACAGGGATGGCGAAGCGAGCAAAGATAGCAGAAAATTGAAAGAAGATGCATTTCAGAACACGAACTACATTTACCACAGTCCTTAGGGGCGATCCCGCTGGTGTGTGAGCAGTGTGCGACCCCACCCCAATTGTAACACCACAAAAGAATCCCACAAAAGTTCAGAAAAACAGAGACATTTTTAATAAATAAAACATGACAAAAATCCCATCATTAGAACCAGAGATATGCAATTTTTGAAATTTTTGTGAAAATAGCGCCAACAATTACAACGTGCCAACTGTGTATATCTGGTCATGTTGGCCAGGAAAAAGTCACAAGTTCAGGCCAATTGCGTTGGAAAGTGACCTGAGTACAAGGACCCAGTTAGGTCCGCTGGACAGTGTACCTTCATGCCTGGTTTGCGGACCGTTGCGAAGATCGGTGTTGAAGATGCATCAATCAGCTGAAGCAATGTGTCGGTTCCGTGGTGCAACATGGCATTGATGTAAGGTCCTATTCACAAAAGGCATTTAGTAGTAGTATAGTTAGGATTCCTAACTATACTACTAAATGCCTTTTGTGAAATACCAAAGTCGTTAAGTTAGGTTTTTTCTCAGTTGAGTAGTAGTAAAGTTAGGAATCCTAACTTTACAACTACTAAATGCATTTTCTATGTACCGAAAGTCATAAAGTTAGGATTTAGTCTCAGATTACTTTTGTGAATCGGGCCCACAGATTGTAAAGTACAGGTGCTGAGTGCAATGTGGTTACAGCCTCTACTCAGGTGGGCAGCCAACAAGTTCTTGGAGACACTCTGAGGTCCTAGGTTCAATAGATGCAGGTCGAGTGCTTCTCACCCAGGCAAGTCACCAGTAAGCAGCAGGTCAGCACAGCAAAGCAGTTGTCCAGCAGGGGAAGCAATCCAGCAGAGGGGCAGTCCTTCTGCTCCAAAGCAGTCCTTCTTCCTGACAGAGTATCCATAGATCCAGAAGTGTACTGAAGAATTGGCATCTGAGGTCTAGTATGCATACCCAGTTATGCCTTTAAAGTGGGGTGGAAGATTCTTGAGGTTTCCATTTGAAGTCTGCAGGCATCCTGCCTTACCTGTCCTGTCTCTAGAGTAACATCAGGGGATATGCAGCCCTTTGTGTGGAGGCAGGACACATCCTGTTCAATTGTAAATAGGGCTGTGCCAGCTCTACCCTCCCATCTTGCCAGTAATGGCCCACCCAGGCACACCTAAGCTCTCTATTGTGTGTATCTGTCTAGGAGGAATATACAAACTTCAACTGCTGGTTACATCCAGTCATGTAACTCAGAGACAGGCTACAGGCACTAAATGGCCCAGTAGGAAGATGCAAACTTTCTAAAGGTGGCGTTTTCAATACTGTGATTTAAATTTCAACTTCACCACAAGTTAGGATTTTTAGTGCAATTTCAAAGACACCAAGAATGTACTGGTCACCTGCACCTATTTGGAAATCATGGGCAAGGTAATGTAATAAGGTACTCCCAATGTTATCTTACGGGAGAGGTGAGCTTTGCAGTAGTAAAACATTAATTTAAGTGTTTTTTACTACCAGGACATTTAAAACCTAAAATTACATGTCCTACCGCTTGAAAACATTGCACCCTGCCCTTTGGGCTTTTTATGGCCTACGATAGAGGCAAATTATATGCATTAAAAAGGAACTTTTGGGCCTGTCAAAAGTATGGATTTGCCAGGCTGAAAGGGCAGTCAAAAACTACACACAGGCTGCAATGGCAGGCCTGAGATCTGTTTAAAGGGCTACATTATGGGTGGCAGAATAAGTGCTGCAAGCCCACCTGTAGCATTTAATTTACAGGCCCTAGGCACATATAGTATGCTTTACTAGGAAATTATAAATACATTAAATATGTCAATTGGGGATAAGGCAATGTTACTATGTTTTAAGAAGTTAGCACATGCATGTTAGCACAGGTTAGTAGTGGTAAGGGCACATAGTCTTAAGGCCGGCAAACATGAGATTAGTAAAAATGGAGGAAGAAGTCAAAACGTTTGGGGAAAGACCACCATCAGGACTGACAGGTCTAACAAGTCTCATGTGACTGGTGACTGCAACATGGCCTCTTACATTATCTGATCTTTCCTAACGGTTGTAAAATCAGGTCAGAGTTGTGTATCAATAAGGGCTGCTCTGACTTTCTATAGCCATATGTCCATGATGCACAGTAGATCAATATCTTGTGACCAAGAGCAGCAATTTGGGGTCCGTGTAGGATTGCTGGTCTAATATTATGCAGCATTTTCTAGATTTTAGAATATTTCCTTGTAACTCCAACTTGTGAAAAAGAAACCGCTTTCATTAAAGGTCCAACAGATACTCTAATTGTAATTAGGTGTTTTCCCCACCAAGAATGAGCAACTTGGTGAAAATGTGGGCAACAGTACTTAAGGAAAAATTTGATTACATGTCAAGCCACTACCTCATGCAAAAAGAACAATTGATGGATACAATGCAGAACAATGTCATACATACACCCCAGTACAAAGATCATGATCTAAATCCATTGTTTTTTGTTCACCATGCCATTCCAGTTTGAATCCAGTCATGTGCAAATCAGTCTTGACCCTGTGCCTCATTGGAACATCCAGCCCTAACTGCCAGGCCAGGTCCTCCCTGGAATGGAAACAAGCATCCTATGACCGGATTTGTGGTTTTCCCCTCATCAGCCAGGATAGCTTGACTCCAGTGGCATGAAGAGCACAAGACCCATGTCTGGGCATACCCTTCCCACTCGGGGTGACAAATCCAAAAAGAACAATTGATGGACAGAATACAGAACAATGTCATACATTCACCCCAGTACAGAGATCTGGGCCTAAATCCATCTTTTTTTGCTCACTATACGATTCCAGTTTGAACCCAGCCACTTGCAAATCAGTGTTGACCCTGTGCCACATGGGAACAGTCCAGCCCGAACCATCAGGGCGCGTCCTCCCTGTACTGGTAACAAGCATCCTATTTCTGGTTTCGGGGGTTGATCCCTCATCAGCCAGGATAGCTTGACTCCAGTGGCATGGAGAGCATGGGGCCCATGTCTGGGAATACCTGTCCCACTCGGGGTGACAAATGCAAAAAGAACAAATGATGGACAGAATGCAGAACAATGTCATACATTCATCCCAGTACAGAGACCTGGGCCTAAATCCATCCTTTATTTGCTCACCATGCCATTCCAGTTTGATCCCAGCTATATACAAAACAGTCTTGATCCTGTGCTTCATGGGAACAGTCTAGCCAGGTCCTCCCTGGACTGCAAACATGAATCATAGAACCGTTTTTGGGTTTTCACCTCTCATCAGCCAGGATAGCTTGACTCCAGTGGCATGGAGGGCACGGGCACTAAAGGCAGGATTTTTCCCACATGGGACAGGGCCAAGACTGATTTGCATATGGCTGGGTCCAAACTGGGGTGATGGATTAAACCCAAGTCCAGTATTCTGTCCATCAATTGTTTCTTTTGCATATGTTGTCCTAAGTGGGAAGTGTATGCCCAGACGTGGGTCTCGTGCTCACTACACCATTGGATTCTAGCTAGCCTGGCTGGTGAAGGGTGATGTATCAATACACTAGGAGTTACAGGGGGGAAGAAAGATGAGACCGCCCCCCACTCACAAGTTCACAACCTTTTCAACAACATAGGTCTCACCTAAATTACACCTAATTCTACAAGGAATGACAATACAAGGGTTTTCCAGCGTCCTTCTCAGTCCCTTGAGTGTGATTACTTGCACTACTTTTATTGTCAGGGTGTTTCAATCACTACTTTAAAAGAACCATCCAGGCTATATATCACCTCCCACTACTAACTATAAAGAAAAGTTTGAAGGACGAGAGAGAGTACCTCACGGTAGAGACACCAAAGGGGTTGCTGACTGCTATTTGCCACTGTGCTGAGAGTCCAGAGTATGCCTAAATGGTACACAGAGGTAAAATTAGATCATTTTAAGGCTCTTTTTGTGGTAGTGTGGGCAAAGAGTTAAGCGTATTAAAGGGTAGTGCCAAGCAATTGTTGGCCTCACAGAGGCAATAAATAATACATACACTCTAGAATAAATCTGAGATCAATTTATAAAAATAAAGTTGATTTTTATGTATTTTTAAGACCAAGAACACAGTACTAATGTAAGTACTTTTGGAGTTACAATTTTTCTAAGTTATGAAAATATATACATTTTGTGCTCAATTATGCACCATAGGAAATAATGGGGAAAAGAGTGAAAATGCATATAAAACCAGGCAATGCTTTCACAAAGTTCAACTTCTTGTTTTCTTTTGATGTCATGTCCAGGTCCAAAGTTCTTGCATGCAAAGTTTGGAAGCTTCCCAAATCTATCAGGAGCAAAGTGCTGAGCGCCTTGGAAACTATTGCACAAAGACAAAGGGGGTAAGTGAAAATGCCCTTCACAGGTGGACTTACAGGTAAGTCCGGTGGGTCTCTTTAGAGGGAGGAGGTTGCAAGTTCCTCGATACCAAGAGAGCAAACACTGGAATTTAAGGACGTTACAAGGGTAGACAGGTAATAGCCGATGGGCCATCTACCTTTAGGGTGTCTATACTCTTAAGTTGCTTCTTCCTGTGGGAAGGGGCACTAACCTAGCACTGATTGCTGGTTTTCTCATTGTCTCAAGATAGTGGAATTTATGGAGAGAGAGTCATCTAACCTGCCCCCCACTAGAGGTGGTGTAGGCTAACTGGGGACCCTCCTCCTAATCTAACTAATCTTCCTGCCTTTGCCCCTAGCATCCCACACTAACTGGAGGTACCTGCGTTGGATTTCAAAGGTGGAATTGCCTTTAAAGCATCCTGTCCTGAAGGAGGTGTGAAACACAACCACCCAGACCAGGTACTGTTTCTGTTCTCCGCGAGCACTGGCTCTCACCTCATGAGGTTCGAAACATGTCTAGTGGTGGCAGGCTGGTGAAAAACAACCAGAGACTATACTAGTGCTTGGTTAAGTATCAGGAGACCCCCTAAAGTGAATGTATTAATGTATCCAACACTGGCATCAGTAAGGATTTATTAAGACAAGATGTTTGGTACCAAATATCTTAGAAATCAGTAAAGTCATCAAGGAGCTAAGAAACTCATGTTGACAAGTATCCAGCTCATGCACTCTTAATGGTTTTCCTGTACACTTCCAACATCTCAGAATGGACTGCACATTTGAGGGGCATATATGCCAATGCTGATATGCCTGCACATCGTATATATACTGCATCCTGCCTTAAGGCGTAAGGCCCAAAGTAGGGGTAACTCACCTATATTTTATACAGATCATGGGGGGCATGGCACACAGGGCTTCGTGCCATAGCCACTCTTCTGATTTTCCTGCACCAAGACAAGCATCCTCAATTGCAGAGTGTATAGCCTTGGTGAGGGGGCTCTGAGGTGGCACAACCTGTGCAGCAGCCCCAGAGGAACTCTTAAACACTTATACCCTAGCTACCAGGGATACCACTTACCATGGGCTTACAGGGGTAGCTGAAGGTTTGCTAATCATGCACAGTGTTTTGGGAAAGAGATCGGGCACTAGGAACCTCATTAGCAGGGGACCAATGCACTTACAGTTCAAAATCACATCAGGCAAAAAAGGGGGATAACAATGCAAAAAGAGGCAATTTCCTACAGGGGGAAATGCACCCTTCCTGTAGGATACAGGACACCTATTCAGCTGAAAGTGTTAGCTCCCACTCCCCCTTCTTGCCCAAGAAGGCTATCAGAATGCAGATGAGAAGTCTGTTACACCCACCATTTGAGTTTTGTATGGCTATATATAGTTAATGCACTAAGTGTAACTGTTACCCAGCCCAGATGTGTATTGGAGACAGGCTGCAGGCACACATAGCAAAGTTAAGATCAGAGAAATGACTGCTTTGCTAATGTGGTACAAAAGGGGGTAGTGATGGACAGAGCATCTGAACCAATCAAACACTCAAACCCAGTCAACAGATCTGGGTTTAATCCACCACCGTTCTTTAGCCCACTCTGCCACCCCAGTTAAGACATGGCCATATGCAAATCAGTCTGACCCTGTGCCTCATGGGAACAGTCCAGCCCGAACTGCCAAGCCATGCCTTCCCTGGACCAGAAACAATCTTCCGAGGACCGGTTTCTGGCATTTCAGCCGTCTTCAGCCTGGCTTGCTTGAATCCAGTGGCAAAGTGAGCAAGTGACGCACGTCTGAGCATACCTTGCCAACTTATGGCGAACAAAGCGGTACAAAAGGGGTGGTGATGGACGGAGCATCTGAACCAATCAAACACTCACACCCAGTCAACAGATCTGGGTTTAATCCATCACTGTTTTTTAGCCCACTCTGCCACCCCAGTTCAGACATGGCCATATGCAAATCATTATGACCCTGTGCCTCATGGGAACAGTCCAGCCCGAACTGCCAAGCCATGCCTCCCCTGGACCGGAAACAAGCTTCTGAGGACCAGTTTCTGGCATTTCAACCGTCTACAGCCCGGCTTGCTTGAATCCAGTGGCAAAGTGAGCAAGGGACTCACGTCTGAGCATACCCTGCCAACTTATGGCGAACAAAGCGGTACAAAAGGGGGTTGGTGAAGGACGGTGCATCTGAACCAATAAAACACTCACACCCAGTCAATAGATCTGAGTTTAATCCATCACCGTTCTTTAGCCTACTCTGCCACCCCAGTTCAGACATGGCCATATGCAAATCAGTCTGACCCTGTGCCTCATGGGAACAGTCCAGCCCGAACTGCCAAGCCATGCCTTCCCTGGACCTGAAACAAGCTTCCGAGTACCGGTTTCTGGCATTTCAGCCGTCTTCCACCCAGCTTGCTTGAATCCAGTGGCAAAGTGAGCAAGGGACTCATGTCTGAGCATACCCAACAGATCTGGGTTTAATCCATCACCGTTCTTTAGACCACTCTTCCACCCCAGGATCAAGGCTGGTTTGCATATGGCCATGTCTGAACTGGGGTGGCGTGGAGAGCAAAAAAACGATGGATTTAGGCCCAGATCTCTGTACTGGGATGAATGTATGACATTGTTCTGCATTCTGTCCATCAGCTGTTGGTTTTGCATTTGTCACCCCGAGTGGAATGGGTATGCTCAGACGTGAGTCCTATGCTCTCCACACCACTGGAGTAACGATATCCTGGCTGAAGACAGCTGATAGCCAGAAACCGGTCCTAGGATGCTTGATTCCAGTCCAATAAAGACATTGCTTGGCAGTTCGGCTGGACTGTTCCCATGAGGCACAGGGTCAAGGCTGATTTGCATTTGGTCATGTTTGAACTGGGGTGGCGTGGAGTGCAAAAAAACTGGATTTAGGCTCAGATCTCTGTACTGGGGTGAATGTATGACATTGTTCTGCATTCTGTCCATCAACTGTTGGTTTTGCGTTTTGCCCCCCGAGTGGGATGGGTATGCTCAGGCGTGAGTCCCATGCTCTCCACACCACTAAAGTCAAGCTATCCTGGCTGAAGATGGCTGATGGCCAGAAACCGGTCCTAGGGTGCTTGATTCCGGTCCAGAAAAGACATGGCTTGGCAGTTTGAGCTGGACTGTTCCCATGAGGCACAGGGAAAAGGCTGATTTGCATACGGCCATGTCTGAACTGGGGTGGTGTGGAGTGCAAAAAAATGATGGAATTTGGCCCCAGATTCTGTACTGGGGTGAATGTATGACATTGTTCTGCATTCTGTCCATCAACTGTTGGTTTTGCATTTGTCACCCGAGTGGGATTGGTATGCTCAGACATGAGTCCCATGCTCTCCACACCACTGGAGTCAAGCTATCCTGGCTGAAGACGGCTGATAGCCAGAAACCGGTTCTAGGATGCTTGATACCGGTCCAGTAAAGACATGGTTTGGCAGTTCGGGCTGGACTGTTTCTATGAGGCACAGGGTCAAGGCTGATTTGCATATGGCCATGTCTGAACTGGGGTGGTGTGGAGTGCAAAAAAACAATGGATTTATGCCCAGATCTCTGTACTGGGGTGAATGTATGACATTGTTCTGCATTCTGTCCATCAACTGTTGGTTTTGCATTTGTCACCCGAGTGGGATCGGTATGCTCAGACGTGAGTCCCATGCTCTCCACACCACTGGAGTCAAGCTATCCTGGCTGAAGACGGCTGATAGCCAGAAACCGGTCCTAGGATGCTTGATTCCGGTCCTGTAAAGACATGGCTTGGCAGTTCGGGCTGGACTATTCCCATGAGGCGCAGGGTCAAGGCTGATTTGCATATGGCAATGTCTGAACTGGGGTGGTGTGGAGTGCAAAAAAACCATGGATTTTGGCCAAGATCTCTGTACTGGGGTGAATGTATGACATTGTTCTGCATTCTGTCCATCAACTGTTGGTTTTGCATTTGTCACCCCGAGTGGGATGGGTATGCTCAGACGTGAGTCCCATGCTCTCCACACCACTAGAGTCAAGCTATCCTGGCTGAAGACGGCTGATAGCCAGAAACCGGTCCTAGGATGCTTGATTCCGGTCCAGTAAAGACATGGCTTGGCAGTTCGAGCTGGACTGCACCCATGAGGCACAGGGTCAAGGCTGTTTTTCATATGGCCATGTCTGAACTGGGGTGGATTGGAGTGCACAAAAACGATGGATTTAGGCCCAGATTTCTGTACTGGGATGAATGTATGACATTGTTCTGCATTCTGTCCATCAACTGTTGGTTTTGCATTTGTCACCCCGAGTGGGATGGGTATGCTCAGACTTGAGTCCCATGCTCTCCACACCACTGGAGTCAAGCTATCCTGGCTGAAGACGGCTGATAGCCAGAAACCGGTCCTATGATGCTTGATACCGGTCCAGTAAAGACATGGTTTGCCAGTTCGGGCTGGACTGTTTCTATGAGGCACAGGGTCAAGGCTGATTTGCATATGGCCATGTCTGAACTGGGGTGGTGTGGAGTGCAAAAAAACAATGGATTTATGCCCAGATCTCTGTACTGGGGTGAATGTATGACATTGTTCTGCATTCTGTCCATCAACTGTTGGTTTTGCATTTGTCACCCGAGTAGGATGGGTATGCTCAGACGTGAGTCCCATGCTCTCCACACCACTGGAGTCAAGCTATCCTGGCTGAAGACGGCTAATAGCCAGAAACCAGTCCTAGGATGCTTGATTCCGGTCCAGTAAAGACATGGCTTGGCAGTTCGAGCTGGACTGCGCCCATGAGGCACAGGGTCAAGGCTGATTTGCATATGGCCATGTCTGAACTGGGGTGGTGTGGAGTGCAAAAAAAACGATGGATTTAGTCCCAGATCTATGTACTGTGGTGAATGTATGACATTGTTCTGCATTCTGTCCATCAACTGTTGGTTTTGCTTTCCAAATGTGACATTTCTAAAATAGTAATGTAAAATCCAACTTTACAACTAAAGTGGATTTATCATTACCATTCCAAATATTTGAAACACATTTTAGCTTCTCCTTTCTAATCAGGAATTACACCTTTAAAGTTTTTTAAAGAACTCCCAATGCTGGACTGTGAGAGAAATAGGCCTTGCAATAGGAAAAACATATTTAGCCCTTTCTCACTACCAGGACATGTAAAACTTAAAAGTACCTTTTAGTTACACAGCACTCTACCTTAGGGCTACCTAGGGCCTGCCTTAGGGTTAACATATGTGTAATAAAAGGGGAGTATAGGGCATGGAAAGTTGCCTTAAATGCCTAATTGTAGTGGCAGTAAACTGTGCACAAAGACCTCGCAATGGCAGGCCTGACAAATGTTTGAAAGAGTACGTATGTGGGTGGCACAACTAGTGCTGCAGGTCTAATAGTAACATTTGGATTACAGGCCCTGGATATATGGTATACCACTTTACAAGTTACTTACAGGTCAAAATAAATTGCCAGTTAGGTACACACCAACTATACAATGTTTAAAAGAGAGAACTCAGGCACTTTAGCATTGGTCAGCACAGGGTCCAAGGCCAAAAAAAGGAAGTGGGAGCACTAACCGAGTTAGGCAATATGCAAGTGACATTCATAGCGCATGAAGTTACAATGCGACATCATGGCTCAGCTTCACAGGAAGTGACATTACAACCATTGACCTCACAGGGAGTGACATCCGATCTTAACGCATCACACATATGCTTTGCAGGTCTATTATGAGTACATTTTAGCTCATTACGAGATTTAACAAATTGGAATTCATGTCAGGGCTGTGCCAAAAATGTGATGCATCCTGACGAAAAATGTGAGCATCAATTTAAACATTTATTTTGTAAAAACTCTTCCACAAGAAAATTTGCAACAAGGAGAAATATGGCAGTACTTCTGTTCTGCTTAATTGCTTACAAAGTCCATATTTTAAATTATCTTAAAGATAGAAAAAATAAAATTATGCTATTTAAAATGCTATTTGTGTAAATACTAAAAGACCAGAACATTCGACATTCTTACAGTGCATGTATACCCCCTATGTACAGGGATTGAAGCAAGTAAAAAACACTCCTATCTTAAGTATTTGTGAAGAGATAACAAGCTGCGAGCCTTTGTTTCCCCTCCCTTTCATCTATGTGTGACCACTCAGATAGCTCCCCGCCAGTATAGTGGAATAAAATAAGGCCTGGTGGCCCCTTAAATTCGACTTTTGGTATAGGCCCAGTGGGAGTCTGAAATATGAAAGCTTCCCTCACTGTCGGCACATTGCTGCTCTGAAAGACAGTAGATAAACATGCAGGCGCAGTTGAATATGTCCCTTTGCTTGCATATTACACTGCGACAACTTCATCTTTTTTCTCTAGGGCCCAGCTTCTCGCAGTGTGGGCGGCGTCCACATTACACAAATAGTGGGTGTCTGCAGTGGACCTGCGTATACCCCCAACCTGTGCCGTAGTAAAGAACTCAGAGTCCTGTAGTCAAGAAAAAGAGGGTCAGAAGAGGGTGTGGGCAAGATACATGGGGTAACTCTGCAAAAAGGGCCATTTTCAACCCAACACCCCTCCAGCTAAAGCCAGGGTGTGCTAGTTAATACCTTGAAGGACTTTCCTGCTTAGTGCCATATAACCTGAACAATGGCCCATGACTGCAGAGTTACTTGCCAGTTCTGCAACTCTCTGTACTCAATTGGATCCCTCTGTCTATGCTCTCAGGGGCCGCTAAACTTATCCTTGGGGAACCCTTATCCTCACATGTGGACCTCATATATGCAGCACCTTAGCTTGCTCACAGATACATCCCAGTAGACACCAAGGCCAAAGTGAGGTAGACCATTTCGCCTCTTGTGTCCACAGTTACAGAAACTTACAGAGGCCACTCAATGCCGGCAGTGTCAGTAGCAAAGCTGCATGTCATTCAGGGCTCTCTGATCACTGATGTTTTTCAAAGTGGGGGTCAGTAGCCCCAGGAGATCTGCATCCTTTCTCCACTCTCTCTCCCACCAGGTCTCGGGTGATATCCTGAACCTGATCCTTCAACCCAGTGACTGTATCCTTAGGCTGAAAAACGCCTTGCAATGCAGGAATTCCATGGGAGTATAGCCCCCCTCCCCCAAGGGGAACTGTTAAAAATGGGATCTCTGGTTGGCTGAGGCTTGCACCTAAGCCAGGCAGAGACCACAACTCTAGTCAGGGCAAGGGAGTTACAACCCAAAGATAACCCTTGCTCACCCCCTTGATAGCTTGGCACGAGCAGTCAGGCTTACCCCGAAGGCCATGTGTAAAGCGTTTGCGCACGCACACAGCAGCAACATACCAGGCACACTACAAAAGGAACTACACACAAGGTTATATCAAAAATAGCCTTTGTATTCTCATAACACATTAGAATAGTAATCACATTATATACATTTTGGCACCTGGCACTAGGTCCTATACACAAGGGATTATATACACCTGACAGGGCCCACAGGACCACTGTCAGAACCATCACAAAGTGAACTTTGTAAAAGTAAGACATATCAGGAACGTACCACCAGTAATCACTGGTAACCACTGTACTCAGCATCACCCGGTAACAAAACCATATTATGCACATCATCATATTAGGCGCAAAATACATTCTGCGCCAACCTCACCAGCAGAAACACATTATGCAGTCATCTCAACAGTCCAAACACATTAGCCCTAACCTCCTAAGCATCACTCACATTAGGGGTATAACTCACAGTAGGAAATAACCTCCCTCTGCATAATTACATTGCATGCATGATTTCATCCCCAAATGCATTCAGAGGAATGAATCATAGTAGAGAATCACATTTCCTAATATCACATACATCTCTGGCCCACCTGGCCAAATGGCTTTGTGTAGGGCTCAGATGCCCTCTGTCCAGAATGTCAGGGCTACTGCCAATGTATCTGAATCCAATGTGCGCCATTGTGCTGGGGAAAAGGAGTGCATCTCACTCCTATAGCTCAAACATGCCCCAAACGAACTGTGCCTTAAACATAGCAGCTGGCACTAAGTGCTGCGCAGCTGTGAAGAAGTGTAGGCCTGGCACCACTGTGCCTCTCTGTCCCCCTCAGGAACTCTGCCACCAAAATGCCCATGCTGGTGCGCTGCAGCTGGGATAAATAAAGGGGACAGGCCCTGGCACCTCTGTACCCTTAGGCCCCCCTGAGGCTCATCAGACAAATGTGCCCCGACATTGGAGTGGCCCTGTCTCTTGCGGGACTACTCAGGCGCCGACAATGTGCCTCGGTATGCTTGGGGGGAACACGGGCTCCTCTGGACCCTCACCAGCTAAATGCCCTCCTCGTTGGAGCCACATGGGCTCTGATCCCAAAACATGCCACACGTTGGAGCAGCCCCCTGCCAGAGGAGCTGCTCAGACTCTGTGCCTTGAACAGTGTCCGACACAAAGAACCATCACGGAGCCTCACTCACCAGCTGGGGGCCTCACTCAGGGGAGCCCCGCGCATGCATGTGCTGACCTCTGGGGATGCCTCTCCCTTAACCAGGGCCCCCTCCTGGGGCCCAGGACTTCTCTGGGCACAGGCAGAGCGCCCACCAGCACACAGGAGCCCTGCTCGACTTGCCACTGCCATTTCCATTGCTCTTTTGCTTCCGTCCGTTAGGCCCCGCCCACAACCAGGCTGGCTGTGGATCACGGCGGAGGTCTTTCCTCCATTCTCTCGGCAGAAATGAAGGTTAGGCTCCCTCGTAGGAGACAATATAAATGTAAGGGGCACCCGCTTGGTGCATTATGACATGGGGTAGGCACCCGCTATCAAGCATAAATCAGCGGGGTGGTCTCCCGCTCCTCTCCTCTCCATTAGGATTCCATCTGGATTGATTGCAGCTCAGCACTGTGGAGCCCTTGGGCTCCTTTTCTCCAAAATCAATGGCTCACAAGGCGCTAGAAGCAGACAAAGGTCCTGCAGTAAAAAGAATAAGTCCTTAGAGATGAAGGGGCAATGCAGGGCCCAGGGAGGCAAGCCCTCATGGCAGCCCCCCCCGGGCTGCAGCAGCAGCACACCCCGGAAGGATTCAGGAACCAACTGAACAACATTCTGGGGTCACAGCCCCTATATTTATATCCAGATTCTCTTTGTCATGGGGCATGGGGGAACCAGATGCAACTGGTTCAGGGGGGAATTGGCGTACTTTGTTTTGCAAGCTACTCTTCCCCTTTGTCAGGTGGGGGCTAGGTGATCAGACACACAGTCACCATCCTACCCCTCCCACTACTCCCAGCCCAGATGTCCTATTCAGCCCAGCTGACTCACCCCACCCCTCCTGGAGCCACACACACCTCCCAGTCCCTGCCACACACAAGCCAGACATGCATTTTACATCAGGCAGGCAAACACATAGCACACAGAAAGGCCAACTTCAGGCATTTCCCCACTAGTCATCATAAATCTGCTCATACCATTGCGCAGCATTCATTCTCATGAGTTCTAACATACTAAACTTGACCCTGCGCTCCTCTCATACCAGGAATTACCATGGACACACTTATCCGAAATGCATTCCTTTGGGAGAGCTGGCCAATCTCACCACACATACACAGAGAGCGCACACACTTTACAATGGACCACAGTGCTAAAGTGCCCAGAGGCCTAAAACCACCAACACCAGGTTACAGAAAAGGCAAAAACAGTTCAGGGGTGGACCTGCCAAAAAGGGCCAAATTCACAAGAACATATTCTACATGTGTGGTACAAGACTGTGCTTGGCATAAGTCTCCAGCCCCTGTGCATTTGAGAGTACATTGAGCCCCTCAAGGCCAGGGTGTAACCTCACCAGATTCAATATTAGCGTGCCCTTATCTCAGAACTGGCAACCTCTGATCCTCTGGTCCTCCCAATGTGGACTATTTCCACCTCTTAAACCTCCATCTGAGTTTCAATAACCTCCTCTCTCGGGTTGTACTGCCAGGAACCAGAACTGATTGGGTGCTTGTGGAAGCTGCCACCAAAGTTCTCTTGACACTAAAGGCCCCCCTCAGTGGATGGTCTCTTGGTAGAGACTAGACTCCATTACCGGTGCTGACTCTGGGAACAAATCCAAGCTATGGGCTGGAAATAAGGCACCCTGGGTCTTTTCCCACCCCTACCTCTCCTTCTACTCTGAAAAAGGACATGGGTCCATTTACGCTCCCTACTATACAGTGACCTGTCTGGGTTACTGTGACCCTCCCCCGCCTTTAGTTGGGGAGAACCTGAGTCAGTCCCCATAGGATCACCCTCAAATGCCTTGACAGACTTTCTCACTCACCCTGAGATCTGCTACCTTTGCAAGTTCCCTGGGGTCAGAGAATTTACACTTAACCAGGTGTTGGTGTAGCCCTGGAAAACAATAACTGAATATATGCTCTCTGGCAATTAAATTGTACAGCCCTCCAAAAGTGTTTACCATGCTACCCTTCAAACAACCATTCAGTGCTCTATAAAATTACTTCAGAAAATCCTCCAAGGACTGCCCCTGAATCTCAACCTACACTCTTCTGGGGAGAATTCATACTTACAGACCCGGGATCCTTTCTTGGGGTTATACCTATCTCCTTCTTCTAAGGCCAATAGAGAAGTAGTTATCTTCAGACTCTTCTAGTGGGGTTGAATGCATCCTGTCCATGCTCATCAGGCTCTAAGGGTGAACTGGTACTCCAACTTTGGTTCACCCTTTGGAATTCAATTCTCAGTCCACTCTCTCTGCACAACCTTCTCAGCTCAGCCTTGCTGTATCTCTCAATGTTGTTGATGGCTAAAACCATATGTGCCAGGCCCCTGGAATACACACTGCACTCTCCCCTCAGCTCAGGGTTCTCATCCTCTCTTGTTGCTTGCAGCCTCAAGACTTCTCCTCCTGAAGTCTATCTTATCTGTTGGTCTGTTGTGAAACCTTTCCTGCCCACATTCAGCCCCCTCTCCTAGCAGAACTTCCTCAGTTCATTCCCAGTGTAGTACGCTAGGCAGAGTTGAGATCCATGGACACCCTGGCAAGGTATCACAAGTGCAACAAAGATTACCAAATTTATGAAGTTGAAGCAGGTGTCAAATTTAGAAAAAAGGCCAATTGAGAGAAAAAATTAAAACTCGAAATGGTCTTTGTATAGATTTTTAGTGAACAAAAAATTACTATATGGTATTGAACAAACACTAGTCCTATCCTCTAAGCTGATCACCAATGCTAAAAATTGAGTCTCTAGTTGACAGAGGTTTGCACCCTGTCCAAGTGGGGACCACAATCCTTGTCAAGGTAAGCTAGATACTCACTTTAAATTAACCAGTGTTGAACCTCTGATAGCTAGTCACAGAGCAGGAAGTCTTAACTTATTCAGCAAGGTGTAAAGTATTTGTGCAACACACACATAGTAACACAATGAAAACACCATGAAAAGACTCCACAAATGTTTAGAAACATAGAGAATATTTATCTGTGTACAACAAGACCAAAGCACGAAAAATCCAATCAGTCGAAGTCAAGGTATGCATTTTTAAAGAATAAATGTAATAGCTGTGCTTTGTAATTAATAAAGCTGAAAGGCTACTTGAGGTCGGCAGGGACCAAGGTTATTCCAAAATTCAGCCCGACCGTGATGGAGGGCAAGCCAGCTACGAGACTCACTCAGGTCCCACAACAAAAGTACCTTGGATGGAGCAAAGTGTCAACACTGAGGGTGCAATACGTAGATCTTTTCTGAGCATTTGGGTCGCTGCGTCATCATCAAACTCCGTTGAAATGCAGGTAATGCCTTGTTGTCTAGCTGCACAGATCATTGTGGTCAGGCTGCACAGGCTGTAGAACCGCTGTCATTAAACAGCCTCTATGTCAGTATCAAAGGGCGCAGCGTCAGTTCCAATCAGAGGAAAGGTGGCAGAGGAGAGGTTATAGCAACACAGCTGCAGAACCAACTTCTGAGGCTGAGGGCTGAAGAAGGCACCTCAGTAAAGGGTAGGACTCACAGATAGCAGAGTCCAGCAGCACCAGTAGAATTTCAGGTTGTCGTTTGTGTCCCTGAGACTTCAGGAAACATGAGGCAAGCCAGCAAGCTCTTGGAGTCACTCTGGGTTCAAGTGAAATTGGTCCAGTCCTTGCCTTCAGGAGGGCAGAGATCACAGGTGGCAGGGCAGCTCAGTAAAGCAGCGAAGCAATTCCTCAGAGCAGTCAGTCAAGGTGAAGTGACAAACCTTACAGTACATCAGCCTTTACTTTCTGTCTGCACTTTTGTAGGATCCTTTTTCTTTTCCTGTTATCTTTGTGTTTATTTTGTCTACACCTCCCTATTGCTTCGTCTCTAGCGTTGGTTTGCGCAGAGGCGTTCTGTAGCAGCTCTATGATGAAGCACGCCACAACTTGTTGTGGGTGAGAGCAGTTTTTACAAAGTGTTTGTGCTCCTCTCACGACTTTATATATTTGTAAAAATTATTTGCGACTGATGCTAACCTTACCTTCTTTTGTGTATACCTGTTGTGTTTGAGGAGGATGAGGTAAGGTTGAGTCCTTCTCCCCCTCCTTTTTGTGGGCACTTATTATAAGTGTCATTTCTAAAATAGTAATATAGGGCCAGATGTAGGTAATCCTAATTTACCGATTCTAAAATACTGAATTTTACCGATTCGGTATTTTAGAATCGGTAAATGGTATCTAGAAAAAAAATCGGTAAATAATACCGATTCGGTAAAATTCGAAATCTGACATTCGGTATTTACCGAATCGGTATTTACCGAATCGGTATTCCCCATTCATTCCTATGGGCCTTTTGGCCCATAGGAATGAATGGGAAATACCGATTCGGTAAATACCGATTCGGTAAATACCTGATCGGAAAGCAAACAAAAGTGAAACTTAAGTAGGCAGCCAATCAGGTGCTACCACCCTCCCCCTCCCTACCAGGAAGTGGCTACACAGGCAGCTGCAACTAATTAGAAGCTTCTGGAGAGGCAGTTGGAGCAGAGAGTCCCTGAGCAGCAGAAAGAGTTTTGTGCACTTTTAAATCTGAAAAATGGCAAGCAGCAAAGACAAAGAGCAGCCAGAGAGGAGGAGGAAACTGAAATTCAGCAGCATGGAGCTGCAGGTCCTTGTTGAGGAGGTGTAGAAGGTGCACCAAAAACTGTTTGGCAGGCAGTCCCTCACTGTGGCAGAATCTGCCAAAAGGAAACTCTGGCTGGACATACTTGACAAAGTGAATGCAGTTGGAGTGACTGCCAGAGACACAGAGGACCTGAAAAAGAGGTTCTACGACTTCAGGAGCCAAACAAACAAAACAATTGGCTGAACACCACAAGCAGGCAACCAAAACTGGTGGAGGGAAGAACCCAGCACCCCCCCTAACTGACCTGGAGGAGATGGTGGCCTCAACCAGGGCCTGCGGACTGGGAGAAGTAGACAGCTCAGCCAGAGCTTCAAGCAGAAAAGGTAAGACGCATGCACAGCTTTCCCCCCATACCATCATCCTTACCTTTACCCTTTGTGGCCAAGTGAACCCCAGTCCAGTACAGCTAGCACATCACAGGAGAAAAGCATCTTTTGACATGTAGTTAGGAAATGAAAGACCATGTTATACAGCACAGCAACTAGCAAGTTAGGGAAATGATTGCAGACAGAATAAAGCTAAAGTGAAAAAGATGTAATTGTAGGGACTGTGAGACAGTAGCGCTTAGCTAATGTATGCTCATATGTCCACAGGTGACACATCTCGCAGGCGTTCCCAGGAGACTGAAGCCATGGCACCAGAGAGGGATGAGAGTCAGGAGCCAGGTCCAAGTGCACAGAACGTATCACAGGACACAGGTGCACCAAGTAGCCATCCTCTTTCACAAGACACAGAAATTGCTCTAGAGTTGCAGGCGTCCCCAGAACGATCACAATCCCCTCTGTTGCTGTCATCCCCAGAAATGCCAGCAGCACTGCATGAGACAGCACCTGCATCACAAACAAGCAGGATGCATGTTGTGGCCCCACTATTAGAAATGGAGTCATTAGCAGGTGACATGGAGGGGGAAGACACACACACCTTGCCTGTGGATGGTAGCTCTGCCACACTGTAGTCCACTGGTGAGCCATACTGGCGCAAGACGCAGCAGAGTCCAAAAAGCAGTGCAGCTGCACGAGTGGAGGGGAGGGGAGCATGGTAAAAATCCAGAGGATGCAGGGAAAAGCCATCATGTCTTGCCAACGCCAAATGAGGAACCTGAACAACAACATGGGAGACATGGGAAAGGGCATCAGGGAACTAGTAGATGTCAACAACGAGATGGCTGCAGGGATGCGTGAAATGTCACAATCGGTGCAGCTTCTGTGCACCAAACTAGACAATGAATTTGCATCAAGGCGCAAGGAAAGGCAGCGTGCGTATGAACAAAATAAAGCCATCAACCGCCTGGCCACATCCACATCCCTGCTATGCAGGAGAAGCATAAACATGCAGGAGGGACTAACCCAAAACAGTAATGAGATCACTAGGGGCATGGCCAGGATGACCAGTGCTCTTGAGGCGCTGTTAAATGCACAAACAGAACAAACTGCTGCTCTGGATGTGCCAGAGAGTGAAGAGAGCACAAGTAGGAGCAGCATGGCAAGTTCCCTTGTCATAGAGACAAGGAGGAGCAGCTGGCGCCACGCTGAGGCTACAGCCCAATCGCAAAGTGAGCACAGCGAGCACCAAACAACTGGCCCTGGTAAGCGTGGACGCAAATGAGTATTTTAGTTCATGGGGAAGTGACCCAGGACTCACATCATTGAATATAAATAATTTGTGTTGCACGTTTGTGCTTTAGTAACCGACATAGTGACACAATCAAACTATGTTGGGTTCATACTCCACCTGTCTGTGTCTCTTTACTTACTTTAAAAAAGTTGCGTGTGATCTCTTCCCGTCCGTGTCTGCCATCAGTTGGTGTCGCAACTCCAGCTGTGTGTGATTCAGGCACTGCTTGCTGGTCATCATGGTCCTCATAATCAGAGATATCCACTTCGGTGCCCTTCTTAACCGCAAGTTCGTGCAACATTGGACAGGCTGCAATCATCTTGCAGCAGGTGACTGGTGTGTAATGGCGGGCCCCTCCACTTTTATGTAGGCAGCGAAACCTGCTCTTCCACAGACCAAAGGTGCGCTCTACAATGTTTCGGGTAGATTTGTGTGCCTTGTTGTATCTCCTCTGGCTGGGTGTTGAAGGGTTGAGGTAGGGTGTGAGGATGAAGGACCGGAGGGCATATGCATTGTCCCCTATTTGAACAAGAAAAAACATTACTCACATGCACACAAACACATCCATCTGCAATATGTATCAAGGGAGTTTCACACAGTGTGTTACCTAGCAAGTATCCTTCGCCAAATTCCCCCAATGTCAGGGGTGCGTAGATCCCACTGTTTTGGAAGATGTAAGAGTCGTGGGTATTCCCGGGAAATTTGGCTACTATGTCCGTGATGATGTATTTGGAATCACAGATCACCTGTACATTTATGGTGTGGTTGGACTTCCTGTTCCTATAAATGTGCTCTGTGGCAGCAGGTGGACATATTGGTATGTGGGTGCCATCAATACAGCCAATGATGTTGGGGAAATGCGCAATCTGATAAAAGTCAGTCTTGGTCCTGAGCAGTTCTGCATGTGTTGCAGGGAAGCTGATGTAGTAATGCATTCTCTGCAACATGGCGTCTAGGAATTTCTTAAAGAAACGGGACAGGCAGCTCTGGGACACCCCACCTAGCGCAGCAACCACACTCTGGTAACTCCCAGATGCAAGCAGGTGTAGGCTGAACAGCACCTGCACATGGGGTTGGATGGCGTGTGCCCTTGTGGTTGGGTGGTCCAACAGTGGGTGGAGGTCCCTGATAAGGTCCTGGATGGTTTGGGGGTCTAGCCTGTACCTTTGAAGGATCTCTGGCTCAGTTAGCTGGAATAGGGTGATCTTCTGCCTGTACACCTGCTCCTCCCTTCTCCAGACCCTCTCTCCTTCTGCCTGTAGCCGTAGCCACTTTGCAATCACGTAGAATGCCGTCATTCTGGTGACGCTGTTGCATTTTGGGCCCTTTTTCATAGCCTGTACCTGGTTACTACCTGAAAGGGCCATTTTCAACAGGATACTAATAGGGACTCAACAATCCTGATGAAGCCACTGTATTTGGGGTATGTGTCAGACAGAATAAGCACTGATATGAACACTTCCTGGGCAGTCGTAACCAATATTACATATGGATCTCACATCCTTTTTCCTTAAAAAGTACTCCCTTCTAGGGAAAAAGGTGTTGGCATGCCCCAATCCACAGAGGATCCGTAACAACTCTATGAGAAAGCATGTCATTGCATAACATTCAGTGAGTGAGAGAGAACCTGTTAAGAAATAGGTTTAGCATTGCTACAGGGGAACCTCCACCCACCCAGTACTGGTGGAACTTACATGAGAGTGAGGTCTCTATGCAGGAAAAAAATGCAGAGATCATAGTTCCATGAATCTGGATCTATCTTATGCAACCAAAAATTGGCGTTTTTCTGCAACTAACTTACACTTCAGTGTACAAAGAAATTTGCAATTCTTTTATAATGTACTGTGCATTTACTTAAAGACGCTACGCACCCTTAAATTTTACCTGCTGATTGTGAGTTTCTCGTATCATCTATCATGTGAACAAATACATGAAAATGTGCAAATATGATCATATTTAAAGACAAGCGGTATGCTGTTCTTGTGTGAGAGTCTATGTCTTGCAGTAGACCAGGTCAGGGGGAGTTCTCCTTTTAGGAGCAAGGGCCCTCACACACCCAAAGAGTGTAATGGTTCTACACCGGGCAGCACCTTGTCAATGGGCCTCTCAGGGGGGGCTCTTTGTCACAGTTCTTTTTTTTCCGATATGAAGAGTGAGGTGTGGTGGGTGACTAAATGTGAGTTAAATGGATAAGGAATGTGCAATAAAAATAACTGGCAGAACTAGGGGTAAGTCGGTAGCCCAACATCAGCACCAACTTTTGATTGTTGATATGCTAATAAGCATCAAATTGAGGTGCGTTATCTTCTGCGATTGAGTTTATCCCCTGAAAGTATACTATCAGCCAGATTCATGAAGTTACCATTCTGCGATTAGCAAATTGCGAACATTTGCGAATCGCAGTTTGAGAATCGCAGAATGGAATTCATGTACAAATGCGATAAAAAAATGCGATTCGCAATAGATCGCAATTGGCGATTGCGATCTTGCCGCGATTGCAAAATAATCACAGAATCGACAATTTCCTATGTTGAAATTGCCATATCGCAAATTGCGATATCGCTATTTGCGATCTCGTTAACTGCGAGATCGCAAAAACGGGAAGTCGCATTTCAAGCCCACTGATGACATCACAACCCGGAAGTAGGCTCACCACACCCACAAACAGAACACAGATCCAGGGAGTGGCAGCAGGAAACTGAGGAGGACCAAAACCAACACTGTGCAGCACCCCAGCCTGAAAAAAAGTATCCCAAGATGTCCCAGGATGCAGCAGGGAGCAGTGGGCAGGAGAGAAAGAGGAAAATTAAGTTTTCCGAATTAGAACTAGAGCACCTAATTGAGGGGGTCTGCAAGGATCATGCCCGGCTCTTTGGAAAAGACTCCCGGAGGGTGCCAGAGGCAGAGAAGCGCAGGATCTGGCAGCACATCCGCGCTAAGGTCAATTCTGTTGGTGTGACCCAGCTCTCAACTAACGACCTAAAAAAGCGCTGGTACGACCTGAGAGGTCATTCTAAGGAGCAGATTGCTGAGAGGCTTGGGGAGCAACTGGCCACCGGTGGAGGGGAACCTGTAGCCACACCGAACACCCCATTGGAGGACCTGATTGAGGACACCATTGCACCAGAAGCCTGCGTGGGGGTCCTTCAGCTGGACTCATCTCGACCCAGCCAACAACCTGAAGGTAAGTGCCATGCGACTGCGACCCAGTCCCCCAACAATGCCCTTAAGTCCTGAGCTAGCAACATGACATCCCCAACAATGCAGCCGATGCTCACCAAAAAAGCTCCATTACATTGTGGAAGTTGTAGGGAAATCATGTACCCGCAGTTAGCCCAACGATGCCAGAGCAGTCAATGCAAAGTAAATCCAAAAGCCAGTCAAGGAAAGCAAGGCTGCATGCATGTATCAACATTGCCTGCGCAAGATACATCACTTTAATCATGCACCCTTTCACATTACAGGTGCAGGTGAGCAAGCCAGCACAGACAGCGAGGCCCTGCACATCGCCGAGAGCCAGGAGGACACTGAGGGTGAGGGCCAGTCCTCCCAACGACCCGGCCCATCACAGCCACCAGCAGTGCTCCCACCACCACCATCACCATCCCGTGCGGACAGGGCCACCCTTGCAGCCGCAGCCGTCCAGCCAACACCCCAGCAAACAGCCACAGCAGTGGTACAGGCTCCACCACCAGCGCCTAGGAGGCAGACGAGGCGCACAGCTGGTGCCAGGTCACACACCAGCGCACTGAGGCGCCAGCGGCGCCAGGGCCCAGCAGGCACCGGCAGGGCACTTGAAACACCAGATCCAGGCCTGGCCATCGAACGCCGCATTCTGGTGGTGCATCGCACACAGGCGCGTCACATGGCAGCAATGCTCACACAGATGCAGGCGAACGGCCAACACATAGCCCAGATGACCGCTGCAGTCCGTGAGAACAACCAGCTGCTTGTAGCCCAGCAGGACATGACCCGCCGACGCCACCGCCAACTACTGGCCCGCAAGGTCACAGCTGGCACGAAGGTCACTCGCCATGCAGGCCCAGATGGTGCCGTGTTGCCAGGATGTGGCCAGATCACATAGACCTACTCACCGTAGCAGTGCTCGGCAGCCAGGCCACTGCCCATGAAGAAGCAGAGGGGGCTGACGACGCAAGTGAGGCTGCCTCCACCAACAGCAGTGCATCCTTGCCACCGATGCCTGCACATCGCCGCAGCAGCAGGGCAACATCAGCAACTAGGGATAACACCGTCCCTCAGGATGCGGAGAGACGACTTGGGGCGTCTCGTCGTCACCGACCGTGAGGACTCAGACACTCTGAGGGAGGCCATGCAGTCAACCCCTGCAAACCCCCTACCCCAGCATGGGGAGGTATGGAGCCATACTCTCTCCATCAGACAGTTCAACAATCAAAGGCCAATTTATTGTGCATAAACAATAAAGAGTAATGGTCAAACTTGATTCACACTCATGTCATTATTACATTTGTCATGCATGGGTGCAGTGTTGTGATAGGGGAATGGGTGCACTAGAAACAGTTAATAGTGATGTGGTTGCAGCGCCTGTGTCCTTCAGCAGGATCTTCTCCATGTGCATGACGTACATGTGGAGGCAGCCGGTTGTCACCTTCAGACTCACTGCCAGATATCTCCACTGGTATCCTGCGCTTGGTAGCAATGTTGTGGAGTATTGCACACACGGCCATGCGGCAGCAGACCTCACGTGTGTATTTGATGGCCCCACCAGTCTTGTACAGTATGCGGAAACGGCTCTTCAATAGACCAAATGTCCTCTCTATGCAATTTCTTGTCCGTATGTGTGCAGCATTGTAACGCCGTTGCTGTGGTGTGGCAGGGTTGAGGTATGGGGTGAGGAGGTACTCACGTAGACCGTAGGCGCTGTCACCTGCGGGTAATGAGCACAGGGTGAGTGCCTATTCTGCACAGATACATGCTCAAAGTGTAGTATTTGGGGATATGTGTACTTACCCAGTAGGTGTCCTTCGCCAAAGTCTCCCCTTGCCAGTCGTGTGGAAATGCCGCTGTGCCGGAAGATGAAGGAGTCATGTGTGCTGCCCGGATATTGTGCCACTATGTCCGTGATGTAAATCTTTGCGTTGCACACCATCTGGATATTGAGGGAGTGGTAGGACTTGCGGTTGCGGTACGTGTATTCCGTTTGTGCTGGTGGGCAGATGTGGATATGGGTACAGTCAATGCATCCATTAACATGCGGAAAATGTGCAATGTTGTAGAATTTCGACTTGGTGTCATTTAGGTCCTGTTGGGTGGTGGGGAATGAAATGTAGTGGTGTATCCGGGTCAGCATTGCATCCAGGAAACTCCTTAGGCAGCGGGACATGGTGGGCTGGGATATACCCCCAGCGACAGCAACTATCCCCTGGAAGCTTCCCGAGGCCAGTAGGTGCAGGCTGCACAATACCTGTACATGGGTGGGAACGGCATTGGTTCTCCTTGTTGGATGCTACAGCAGGGGGTCTAGGCCCTGGATCAGCTTAATGATCATAGGGCCACTTAGGCGGTACTTGGCATAGATTTGCTCCCTGGTTTGGCCCAGAAGGGTGACCCGCTGCCGGAATATCTGCTCCTGGATCCTACGCCTGTTCTGTGCTGCTCGCTGCAGCCTATGCCGCCTGACCACCATGTAGAGTCCTGGCATTGTGAGAGTCCTCAGTCTCCAGCTGCATGTCCTTTAGTGTGTTTGGTCAGGCCAGCACCTGTATGCAGTTAACTTTAATCAACTTTTTCTTTTTTTTTCCTTGCTGGTTACCACCTGGTTTGGGTTCTCCTTAAATAGCGCCTCGCTAATTGCGATTTTTGTGTTTTTCGCAATATGCGATTTTTTATGAATGGCAATAGCTATTATTTAGTGATTTCGCGAATGAATTCGCAGAATCAGTTTTCTCTCGCTATTTGTAAATCGCAAATGGGCAGGTTTCAGTATTCTGCGAATTTATTTGCGAATTCGCTATTTTTATTTAGCACTTCCGCACTTTTGCGACTTTCAATGTCATGAATTGCTTTTACTGAATTTGCAATCGCAATTGCTAAATCGCAGCAATTGCGATAGCAAATTAGCTTCATGAATCTATCTGCAAATCTCCATGAGAAGCATCCAAGATATAGTATTATTTACACACACCAATTCACCATCCCTTGAGGAGTAGAAAAGGATTAATGGTCCGGACAAAATGCCCTGATCCTTTGGACAATAATAGGCATATTGACACTTGACTTACACTAATTATAGATGGAGTGGAAAATTATATCCACGTATCGCTCTGCTCACATTTTTCACCATGACAAAGGAAACCAGTGATTAAATTGGACTTCGGATTAATTTTGTTATTGTTATTGCACATTCCTTCTCCATTCTCCTCACATCTAGTCACCCACCACAACTCACTATTCACATCGGCAATAAAGAAAAGAACTCTGGCACAAGACCCCCTTAGGGGCGCTTTGGGGATTGCAGCACCAGACAAGCGAAGAGCTGCCCGATGATAAAGCACAATACCCCTTGGGGTGTGTGAGGGCCCTTGCTCCTAAAAGGAGCACTCTCCCTGACCCTATCCAATGGTATACCTACACTTCCACACACGAACTGCATATCCTGTAAATATTAAAAAACTGGGATCAATCAATCAATCAATCATAGCATTTGTAAGTGCACAACTCACCTGTGAGGGTCTCAAGGCGCTGAGGGGAGGGTTGCTGCTAATCCTCAAAAAGCCAGGTCTTGAGTAGCTTCCTGAAGGTGAATAGGTCCAGGGTTTGCCATAGGTGGATGGGGAGGGAGTTCCAGGTTTTGGCGGCGAGGTGGGAGAAAGATCTGCCGCCAGTGTTCGCTCTTCAGATGCGGGGTACAGTGGCGAGGGCCAGGTCGGCAGAACGGAGCTGGTGGTTCTGGGTGTAGAAGGTGAGTCGGCTGTTAAGGTATGTCAGTCCGGTGTTGTGAAGTGCTTTGTGTGCGTGGGTGAGGAACTTGAAGGTGATCCTCTTGTTGAAGGGAAGCCAGTGCAGGACTTTTGGGGTGTGATGTGGCTGCAGTGAGGGATGTTGAGGATCAAGCGTGCAGAGGCATTCAGTATGCTTTGTAGTCTTTTCAGGAGTTTTGCCGAGGTTCCTGTGTAGAGGGTGTTGCCGTAGTCTAACCTGCTGCAGGTGAGGGCCTAGGTGGTCGTTCTTCTTGTGTCTGTGGGGATCCACCTGTAGATCTTGGGGAGCATGTGGAGGGTGTTGAAGCAGGAGGACGAGATGGTGTTGACCTGCTTGGTCATGGAAAGTGTTGAGTCGAGGATGAAACCTAGGTTGGTGCGTGGTTGGTGGGTGTTGGTGCTGCTCCCAGTGTGGTCGGCCAACAGGAGTCGTCCCATGCAGAGGGGGGGCGAGGATGAGGACCACCGTCTTGTCTAAGTTCAGCTTCAGGCGGCTGATCTTCATACAATCTGCGGTGGCTCTCATTCCTTCATAAAGGTTGGTTTTGGCTGTAAGGGGTTCCTTGGTGAGGGACAGGATCCGCGGGGTGTCAATGGTGTAGGAGATGATGTTGAGGTTGTGAAGTCGGGTGAGGTGAGCGAGAGGTGCCATGTAGATGTTGAACAATGTCAGGCTGAGGGAAGAGCATTGGGGTACGCCGCAGATGATCTTGGTGGCTTTGGAGCTAAAAGGGGGAGGCGGACGCACTGGGTTCTGCCGGAAAGGAAGGGGGTTGTCCAGTCCAGAGCCTTGTCTCGGATTCCAGCGTTGTGGAGGCGTGTGCGTAGGGTGCGGTGGCAGACAGTGTTGAAGGTGTTGTTTATGTTGGTCCAGGTTAGCAGGGGGGTAAGTGAGGATGGTGATTGTGAGGTCGGAGGTCTCTGTGAATTTCGGGGTGGTCAGGGTGTTGAAGTTGTTGTGGATGTCTGTGATCTTGCGATGGAAGAAGGTGGCAAGGGCGTCGCACAGGTCTTGCGAAGGCGGGATGTCGTTGGTATTGGAGCTGGGGTTGGAGAGCTCCTTCATGATGTTGAAGAGCTCTTTGCTGTTGTGTGCGTTGTTCTCTAGGCGGTCTTTGAAGGAGGCCCTTTTGACGGATCTGATGAGTTGATGGTGTCTGCAGATGGTGCTCTTCTGGGCTGGGTAGCTGTCTGGTGTCTGTTCACTGTGCCATTTCTTCTTTAGTTGTCTGCAGGTTTGCTTGGAAGCGTTGAGGTCCTTGGTGAACCAACTAGCTTTCTTGTTGGTGTGTCTGTTGGAGGGTTTCTTGAGCTGGGCAAGGGTGTTGATGCAATCGTCAATCCACTGTCTAAGGTTGTGGGCGACGGTCTCGGGGACAGTGGGGTCGATAGGTGGGCTTCGGGCGAGGATGGTGTTTAGCTGATCTTCGGTGAGTTTGTTCTAGCATCGGCGAGGGATCTGTCGGGTGCGGAGGTGCGAGGTGGGTTTCCGGAAGGTGAAGTGGATGCAGCGATGGTCGGTCCAGTGGAGTTTGGTGGTGTGGTTGAAGGAGACGTGGGAGCTTGTGGAGAAGATGGGGTCGAGCATGTGGCCAGCAGAATGGGTGGATGTTGTGACGAACTGTCTGGGACTGAGGTTGGCGAGGTTGTCAATCAGGGTTGTGGAGTTGGTGTTGTTGTTGTTCTTGAGGTGGGAGTTCAGTTCCCCGAGGAGAATGTAGTCTGTGTAGGCGAGGTCGTGTGTACTGACAAAGTCAGCGATGGAGTCGTGGAGCAGTGGCCGTGGTCCGGGGGGTCTGTAGATGAGGTTTCCTCTGAGGGTGGTGTTGGGATCCGTGTGGATCTGGAAGTGCAGGTGTTTGGCAGTGCTGAGGGTGTCGTCGGTGTTGATCGAGATTCTGAGGGTGTTCCTGTGGACAATGGCTATTCCACCTCCTGTTCTCCTGGTGCGGTCTCTGCCGGTGATCTTGTAGCAGACAGGGATGTCTATGGCGATGTTGGGGGCCGAGGAGGGGTTAAACCAGGTCTCGTCAGGAAGGCAACGTCTGGGGAGGTGGAGTCAAGTAGGTCCCAGAGTTTGAGTTTTTCCTGGCGGAGCGGGTGTTGAGTAGAATGCATCTGAGGTGGTTGTGTCCTTCTCGGTGGGTGGTTTTGTGATTTGGAGGCTGGTGAAGCTGCAGCTCCGGCAGGAGAAGGGTTCCTGGGTTCGCTTCGGGGCAGCCAGGAAGCAGGTGCGTGATCATCCAGCGTTGAGTGCATGGATGGTGCTGTCATCGTAGCGGAGACGGGTGTCATGGTTTTCATGGGGGCCAGAGGGTCTGGAGCTGGGCACGGTGCAGGCACGGACTGGCTTGCCCTAGGAGCGCCATTAGCGCACCAGCGGGAAGGGGAGGTGGGAGGAAGGAGCAGCTGGAAGGTGGGAGCGGATAAATGGGCGAGTGGGGGACGGGGCCGCAGGGGACGCAGCAGCGGAAAAAAATGGGGGAAGGAACGGCAAAGGATACAGAAGGCAAAAAAGGGCACATGGCACAGAAATAGCACAAGAGGGAAAAAGGAGGACTGAAAACTGTTAGATATGGGGGTCTGTAGTTGGCACAGGTAGGTACTTGTGACAAATAGGGTCCCTTGCCTCTAGTCAAGGTAAGGGAATACACTCCTAAAATATCCTCTGATCATCCCCTTGGTAGCTTGGCATGAGCAGACATGCTTATCTCAGAGGTAGTGTGTTAAGCATTTGTGACCACATACAGTGACCCAGTGACAACACTACATATGGACACCACACAGTTGAATTT